>NW_027464597.1:1107500-1192500 GCF_043290135.1 Rhipicephalus microplus
GTCAAAGCGCTCGAGCTTCTATTACTAACGTATTGTCTTTTTCTTGCTTTATTCGCGTTGTGGAACTGGTGGCATGATTCTTTGGCTTTGCTGCGAGGTGATGGTGCGATCAGTGTGGCCGGTAATGGACGCCGCAAAAATTGATCGAATAACGGAAGGTGGAAAAAGGACGTAAGGGACACTGCCATTACATGCCTCGTTGGTTTAGTGTTTGTTTACTCGTAAGTAATGGCGCTAAATACCGATATTTCGTTTAGAAAACAGCAGACAAAATTTCCTTAATGCGACAAACGGGGTTATACGGGAACTTTTTCCGTGGTACTCAGAGAGTACCACGGAAAAAGTTCCCGGAAAAAGTTCCATGGTACTCTCTGAGTACCAGAGAGTACTCAGAGAGTACCACCGTGTTCCTCTGAATAAGAGGAACACAAAAACGAATTAGGCAGAACGCGTGCCACTGTGAACTGTTTGACTAAGATGTCTGGACTACTCGATGAACGTCTAATGTGCTGATTCTTAGGAATACGTTTATTCTAAAAATTGTGGTAAGCATTTTTTTGGTAATTGAATCTGAATATAAGCTAGAAATGGCAACTGGTAAAGCACACACGTTAACGGCGAGACAATCCGTAGTATTATAATTAATTCATTGCATTTCGGCAATGTCGCATACTTTGCAGCAATATACTGTCGCTGGCTGGAATAAATGGGTTTTGTCCATCGCATGCGGAGACACCGCAACGTAAGCCTCAAAGCTCACTTAGCGAGACGAAACCGTTCACCCGAACTTCGTTGTATAGGTCTAGTCTCAGTCACACAACATACGCATGGCGTTGCCTCGTAGAGTAGCGCCCTCTCACAGCATATCTTAATTCAATTTGAATGTAATTTAGGTTTATTTGCCTTGAAGTCAACATCGAGTGCAAAGGCTAAAAATTATGCAGGCTGGCATTAAGCTCCTGCTCCTAAATACGGTGTGGCACGCCGGCCACTGAGCATCTCAGTACTGTACCACCAATCTTTTTAGAAATGAAAGAAAAAAAAAGAAACATTAGTACTGTATTGTGGCGAAGTGTCAAACAAAACATGAAAAAGACAAAAACTTTCTCACAAAACAGCTTCGTTGTCACACAGCTGCGTCAAACATATCTAATGCTATAACCATATTTGTTCCCAAATGACTCCATTCAGCATCATTCTTCCTGTAGTCGCAGATGTGTCCCAATGAACAAATTTTAGAGAAGCGCGTACTGCGAAGCATACAGCAATATATCTGATGCGCTTACTTCATGGGAAACACGCACAAGGGAGGAGAAAAAACGAGCCGTTACGAGGCTGTTATTTCGAAAGAACGAATTGTCTCGCCAGGCGCAAACTTTCTCCCCTCTTTTAAATTGCCTCGGCCGACAACAGACTGGTCTGAGTGCCGGCAAAGGTTCTGATGGCCGACCATTCAAGCGCTGGCAACAAAATACAACGAAACGACTGTAAAACTTCTATAGTGTAGTGCCGTATAAAGTCCGGGTGAGGCGCCAGAGGAAAGTCGCGCTTAAAACTACCGATAGCTTTTCACACAGTTCAGATGCGTTAGGAAGTGCACAGAAAAAAAAAACGAGAGTGGTCCCAGTCTGCCCTTCAACGTACTGCAGTGCTTTTTGTTTTGCCTGAAAAATTTTCTCTCATTTCTTGATTTTTATTTACCTCTCCTTCTTCGTCTGTATTTTTCCTCGTCATTGGCTATTCCCGGCACGAGCGAATGCATAAGCTGGCACTGCCACTGAGCGGCCCGTCTCTCCTACCCTCAGCGCCGCTTACCAGGAAGACCCGCGACCAAAAGCACATCTCCGCTATTTCGCGGGGTCACTGCTGAAACGATCGTACGCCGCGAGTTGATCAAGGATGACCGAAGAAAGAAGGGAAAAGGCGGAAGGAAGCCCAAATGAAAGAAGGGGCACCGTAAGAATGGAAAGAAAGAAAGTTTTCAGTCCCGCAGAGCCCCCTTGTTCCCTTTCCCACCATGTTCTCCTAAATATGTCCGAGGCACGCTTCGCTCATTGCTCGGCCAGGCAGTTTTCGTTCGCGTCTCGGAACGAGCACATGCGTAATCTGCTGCATTTAGGCCGGCAAGCCATTACGCTAATGGCTCCAAAGCGAGGAGAAGAGCTGAAGCAAAGGATTGGGGAGAGCAACATTGGGCATAAGGGGCAAGCACAAGTGCAGAGAGTTGGGAAGGGGCTAAGGATGAACGCCAAGCAGGGTGGAAGGGGGAGCTAGACGGCGTCGCTGGTGGCTGTCGCACTAATACTACTACACGGATATGGGTATAGCGGACGTGGCCACCATATAAAACGGCTGTCGTAGTGCCGGAGGGCCGTTGCGTATGGCGGCAGCATTCGTCGATGTGTCGTTGGTGTGTGTGAGACGCCGGCGCTTTCTGCCCGCGAAGTCGCGTGGCGATTGCAGAATCTACGAACAGCTCTCACCCGCATATAGTTGTTGGTCGCCTTTTATTTGTACAGCTGTTTCAACCGGCAGCTCATTGCTGCTTGCTGATGCTGGACTGTGGTTCGAAGTTTGGGCGCGGTACTGTAAAATGTTAAACGCGATTTTGTTTAAGAGCTGCACTTCCTCCCCGAACGTTCGAAATTACCTTCGCCCCTGCTTTTTGAATCATTTCGTATACAATGTTCTGAATATACGATCGATCACACACAGTGTCCCTACCAGATTTAGATGCAAGTTCATTACGTTTCTTGCCACGTATATCGCAAGGACTACCGATGCATTTCCCTCACATTTAACAAGATGCCCATTCAGGATGCCGAGGCTCAAGGACAATTTTATGGCTTGTGCTTTTCGTTTTGTGCTTGAAAAGTATACACATTTGTTCAGTCAGGCGTGTGGTACTACGGCTTACAAGGACTGTGCGATGGTTTTATAAACAAAAACAAATGGTCTCCACAGAAAGCAAGAAAGCATGCGCCTTGTTGTTGTCTTAATAGAACGTCCCTTCACTAGATACTCCAACTGAACTGCAAAAAGTCGATTAGAGCATTGTCTCTAGACAGAAAAAGTCACTGCGTAGCACCAACAACCTACAGCATTTACTCAGAAGTGCGGCGTCATTTTCCGCCCAGCAGCGGTGCTTTGCTCAACTCCGTCAATTGAAGGACGAACGTATTGTCGAGGCATGTTTTAATATACAAACGTTACGCCGCTTGCACGGCTAAGGCTAGCCTCTAATTATTTGTGAGGTAAGTATGCAGTTGTGCTTGTTTTGAAAATCTCGCCTTAAACGCAGAACGCGCTGGCAATAGCGTGCGCTGCATGTCACGGGGCTGTGTACTGTCATCGTGTGGTCGCGTGCCAACCAATCGCAGTACGTAGTTGACCACTTGCAATCTTTTTTTTTTTTGTATGTGTGAATGGTCCAGGCGGGCTTATTCCTAATGGAGCAGTGGCACAAACTTTGCGCACGTCGTTTTTTCCGCATCAGCATGTAGCTATCAACCCCTTAATATTACTTCGATACTTGGGAAAAATGTACGGGCGAATAAATATCGCTAATATTTATTAGTATAAAACCTGTATCGATCACAGCTCAAAATAGGTACAAAACCCGCCGATTCGCAGCGGCAGCAGCACTGCCGGGCGACTACCTTGCCTCGCGTGGACACTCGGTTACTCTCCATCTGATCAAGTGGCCACAAGAAACGATGAAGCTAACTGCAGCTGACATGCTGATGCTGATGCTCATGACATGAGATGAATGGCGCTAACCCACAGAGGGGGAAGGGCGAAGAACTGAGCGGTAGCACGATACTCAAATGAATTTAAAAAGATAGTAAACCAATCTGAAAAAATTAGTTTAGAGATAATATTGCAAATAAACAAAAATGGTTGCTCAGCAACCAGTCAAACCACCTCTTGTTCCTGACAGACATCGCTACGATTTATAAATTAAGGAAGGAAGGAAGCAACAAAAGGGAGAAGGCAGGGAGGTTAACCAGAAAGACATCCAGTTGGCTACCCTACACTGGGGGATTAGGAAAGGGGACAAGAAAGACGAGAAAGAGGGAAGAGAGGGAAAAGAAAAAAAAGGTGGGGGAGAGACTGACAGTAATTTTACTGCAGCGTGTAGAAACTAAAGATCTGAAAAGGTTAGGGTTCACTAGTACAGTAATCTTTTAGTTGCATTGTTGTAGTCTAACACAGTGGAGGATATATCCCTGTGGCAGTGACCAAATGAAGTGCCGTCATGTGATAAAAGTACTGGTACATTCACTTGAATTTTTAACTTCTGTAATGGGGCTTCTAAAAATCTTTTTTTTTTTGATAAAAGTGACGACGAAAAATAAAAAAAAATTGTTTGATTGTTTCAATTTCATTGCGAAAAATGCACAGCAGTGATGCCTTGAGGCGAGCTTTGTTAAGATAATTTAGTTGTGGAACTGCACAGCGAAATCTGGTATAAGTGACTTATAACTGGCGAGATACACACCACTGTCTATTCCAGCAATACGGTAAATGCTCGAAATCTTTAAATTTATCTAAATTACCTATTCCCCATTACAAACAAGCATTTCGGAACCTTAGCACTGTGATGTAAGCCGTATCTGGCAAAACTGGGATGATGGGTCCACTTGGGGATTCTGCTGCTAAAGAGTCCACCATTTCGTTCAAATATAATCTGCGGTGGCCTGGTACCAATAGCAAATGCAGATTTTTTCACGTTTTTCAGTACTAATTGTCATCTGCTAGGCACACACGTGCAGTCATGTGTTTGTCACCACCATCGTCGTCGCCTACAAGTTGTGATGAAAGCTCCGAGGAATTGGAATATCTGTGATACGCGATACACCGATTCATTTTATTGCGGCAGCGTTAAAGAGCTTGTTTCACAGAAATGCGGACGCCAGTGTAGGCGTGGGCGTCCTTGGTTGTGAGCGAAAAATCATCATCCTGAGCGTGAACAAAAAATTGAGAAAAGGACAAATAAAATGAATAACTAACGCTCTCTGGTCCGAGATAGGATGCAACCCGGGTCGCTCACATGGCAAGCAGGCGTTCTACCACAGGACCTCGCGTCTAATTCAAAGTAAATGCCTCTGGCTTGGAAATGCTGTGAAAATAACTTTCGTGCTTTCCAAACACCTGCGTATGGTACACAGGCTTCACAATACAACTTATAATATCGGAGTTAAAAATTAGGGCAATCTTGAGCTTCCCGTTAACGCGATAGCGACATTCTATCTCTAGTGCTTACTTCAATCACTTTACGAATGAGAACTTTTCAGACTTGCTGTGCGTCCACTAGGTGGCCTTATCGGAATAGAGGCTCAGTAACGTGTTTGCCTTCTGTAGAGAGTGCGCGGCTTTAAACAATGAGTTCGTTTGTAATAATGGCACACTCTTTCACCCGATAGCAATGTATGCTTATACCCCGCATTATTAATGCGATATTTCATGTTGTATTGTGAACCATGTATACACGACTCGTGTTCGTGCAAAGGATGAAAGTCGCTTTCACTGCCTTTCCAAGCAGATGAAGTTATTTTCACGGTATTCACCAGCAGACATGTGGGTGTGTTGTAGACCACCCGGTTGTCACGCTGATGACCCGTGTTTATTCACCACTTTTATCTAGATTTTTCTCAATATTTATTTTATTTGCATAATTCTGGATTCTTAGTCGCAACCAGTGAAACTGACTAAAGAATTTCAGTAAAATTAGCTCTTTAATGATTCGCGGTAATGCGCCGTACATGCGTAAAGGATCATCAGCCGTCAGAGCATGTGATAATCATAACGACTTTTTGGTTTGGAGCCAGCGGCCCATTACAAAATGCACAGACGTTACGGCACGTATCACATTAAGATCCCATAGCGAGTGCAAAGGAAGTCCGAAAACTTTTCGCGCGCCTATAAATGCTTATGCTTCAAGTATGCTACCCATTACACAGAAAGCAGCCATTACGAAAGCTTTACTGAGACAAGCCACTTTCAAATTGATTGATTAAATTGTAGTAATCCCACAATGTACACATCTCGAGTAACAACGCACAATAAAAAGTATGCACTCAGTGATTAAAGTACGGACTCATCGCGTTCTACTCTCTAAGGTGGAGTTCGAGGTCCCAGCAATTTCGCGGCTTCGTTCCTTCACGGCTTTCACGGCTTCGGACCAAAGCATCAATTTCCAACTCGACGCAGGTACCAGAAGAAAGAAGGAGCCACCTAACTATTCACGCTGAGGCCGTGCTGGCTGGTGAGATCACAGAACAAGAAGAAACGTTTTGCACAGAACAGAGGCTCCTGTGCTGTCAACGAAAACTTGCAATTCAGAGGCTAACAATAACTATACTCGGCAACAACATTCTGTGGCAGCACAGCCAATGCTACGTGGGCGGAGCTTCAGCACTTGTGTTACTGCGGCAAGTAGTCCGTTTTCATGCGATTTCGGTTTCATGCAGCGCATCCAACATCTACGTTTTCGCACGAGTGTCATACAATAAATGCGGCATTATTTGGGAGGAAAACAATAAACTGTTCGTTATGTCAAAGAAAACAACACAAAGGTACAATAAAGCATTCATATTTATTTGAGGAAAATAAGGCACGACTAAGAAGGAAATGAGCGATTGTAAAAAAATCACAGCATGTCCATGGAATGATTCGTGAGTGGGGCGAAGCGTTGGTCCATCCGTTCATCCGTGCATCCGTCTGTCTGTACATTCGTGCTTCTGTCCGTTCGTTCATGCGTCCGTTCGTGCGTCCGTTCGTGCGTCCGTTCGTGCGTCCGTTCGTGCGTCCGTGTGTGCCCTAAACCTGCCGACTGGGGATTTCTAAAGCTGAGTCATTGTGTATAGTTTGGAAGGCATCTATCAAGACGAGTTGCTTAAGCTCGTTGGTGCAGCGAGTGCCGGGTTCTCGTTACTCGGTCAGCGCTAAGATCCACGCTTCTGCGGCTGTAACTTCACCCGCAAAGACACAACCTTATTGCCCGAGTTTATGTTTTGGGTAATTACTCCCAGATACTTTCTGTACGTCTGCATACCTTTGCAGTTTGTCACCCTTCAGGAGAAAAAAATATGAGCTGCTGGCTGGGTCACGGCGCCTTCCGGAGCAGATATCAACCACTATATGCACACTTCATCTCTGTTGCTGGAAGAAGCATGGCACTCAATGGAGCTGAGCCCGTCGAATGCGCTCATGAGTACGCATCAGTAGCAGCGACGGCGACGCGTTCAAAGAAGGGTTGTAGGCAGACATATTAAAGACGATACCCTTTCTTGGGGACCTTCGACGCAAAACATTTGGTCTGTCTGTCTGTCTGTCTATTTGTCTGTTTGTTCACCCTTAACGCAATTCTAAAAGGCATTGGAGTAACCGGCCAATACCCCAAACGACCAACCCCATCCGCAGCACCCACCAATAATGCTCAAGGCTCAGCGCTCATACTTGTGCGATTGTCAATTAAAAAAAATTATTGTGCATGTTTGGGGCACCATAACAACACGTATATATACTGCATGTGCGTTTCTTACTGGAAAAAGGCATACATAAGTAGTTTTAAGGACCGTAGCGCTTATCACGCTGCGCTGACCATGCAACGCTTGCACGAAAGGCAACTGTTTCCAACGCTTTGTTAGGACGACACGGTGGTGGCACCTACCCGTCTCCTTGCGTTCTACACCTTATCACGTCCAAGACGGGCGCGCACGCCGCGCGCGGGCTTCGTTTTACAAGATAACTGCCAGATGGCGCTCATGTCTCTAGTGTGATGTGACTTTATGCGCTCGTTTGCCTCCACTGCACGCTTGAGGCACTCTAACGCAGCGCTTGCAGAATACCATTCACCGATTTTCTTGCGCAGAACATCAAATAAACGTTTTTTTCACTCTCTTCAGACAGAAGACTGTCTTGCGACGACATTTGTAGTGTAAGATGCAGATACGGGGCCATTTTTTTTTGCTGGGGTTCTTTAGTGCACATGCTTTGTCAATGCCCCGCGTTACCTAATAGCCCTCTATCCAGTGAAGCCGACTGGGAAGAGGCCCTCTGCAGCTCATCGCTTCATACGCTACTTCAGGCAATCCAGAGGGCCCAAGAAAGGGCGAAACACAACGGTGTCCCAGCCTCGACCAGCGGCCAGCGGCTTCCACAGGTCCTCGATAATGGTTCACGCGAAAGCGTTTCAGCACCTAATAAAGCTCTTTGTTCGTTTGGGAGGGGGGGGGGGGGTGATTACGACCTTAAGATCGTTCATTTTCGCTTTGAATGCCATGGCAAAGAAAATATTCGAGAAGGGGGAAGGGGCACGGGTTCGGTGGGCCACTCTTTCGCAACCCTCTACGCTTCGTTCGACTAGTCGGGGGCCCAAGGGATTACTGAGAAGCAAGGCTGTGGGAATTGGTCTTAGCGGCGTTGGTACATGCCGCGTCGCTTATTTGTGGTGCGAATGATTTGGTGACGCAGTAGCATAAACGCTCGCGAAAGTTCAAAAGCCGTTTTAGGGTCTTCTCAACGCCACAAGATTGAAAATATATGTTCTGCTTTATAGCAGTTATGAGGTGAACCCTACACCGCTTTTCACAACAGTCGAGTATTTGGTGAATCCAAACAGGACTTGTGAACTCACCCGAATCACTTACTACGACATTGTGTGAGGTAAATAAGCAACCTTAAAGTCAAAAATTCTTTACCGACACGCAATTTGTTTGCAATGTTCAGATGAATGTCATCGTGCATCAGAAATAAAAGAAACTAAATGTTCCCTTCCAACGGAAACACGGGTGGCCGCTGCAGAAGTGGTTCTGACTACTCCCACATTTCATTTTTCTCGCAATTCCTCTGTAAATGTTCGTACCCATTCGCTCGAAATGCATCGTTTTCAGCAACAAAACTTCTTTCTGACGCCACCACTGATGGGCCTTCCGGCACCACACTTTTCTTGATCGCGACCATTTACAGAACATAATGGTCGCTCATCTAGTCCGTACGTTGTGTGCTCTCAATGAATGCGGAACGCAATGCCCTATTTGTGTAAAGCGGCGGAGAAAAGCAGAATGACGGAGGCCACTTGCTACAAACCTCACTTGGCTCAGTGTGGTTCTGCCTACAGCCGTCAGAACGGGGTGCTGCCAAGTCGTTTTCTTAGGGTGCTCTGCGTGATGGCCACAAATAGAGCTTATGGTGATGAGCGCAGTCAAGCAGAAAGGCACTCGTTTTGTGCGAACTCTGATGTACTTATTTTACTCCAGTTGCAATATGAGGGTGCCTCGCAAAAATACCAAGCATACTGAAGCTTAAAATGGCGCATTCGCATTGTTTGTAACTGCTAGTGGAGTCATTCTTGATGCACACGCAATTATTTGATTCGCTGCGTAGCGCTCTTCAAGCTGACGCAGCAGCATTCTTGGATTCCTCTGTTCCAGAAAATACTTTCAGGCTACTTTAGCGAAACTTAAGAAAGTCGAGGGAGACGAGCTTTGATGAACAGCGTGGTGCGCTGCTTAAACAGAAATTCTTACTTGTGCGATAGCCATGCAACATCTCATGCGACTACGAGCTTTTTACTAAAACAATGCTGTTTTGGGTGTCACTGCTGCCACCATTACTCGTGATTGTTTCAGCTGTGAAACTGCAAGCGATGCTGCTAGCCGTGTTCTAATTTGTTATATAGATGTACTTCTTGGTAAATAGTGAATTTTGTCATTCACTTGCGATGCAGGAAAAAAAACGGGAAACGTTTTTTTTTTTCGATGTCACTGAAAACATTCAAAAGCTTAATTATAAATCACAGTACTTCTTAGATATTTCCTTGTTATCACCCCGTAGAGAAATGTGTTGACAAACGCCTGCTTGAGGATGTACGGTAATTCATTTTGTCAAACTCACGAGTGAGATACACGAATTTTCATGGACTGGACTATGCACGAATATATCGCTCTCAGAAGTTGGCCAAGAAGCAACGCTTTCACATATCTCTGCAAAAGAGCAGTGAAACTCATTCACACTCACCCGAAACATATGTCACGCTCTCTGGACTCACTCGAACTCAGACTCACCAAAAGTTTCCCTAGTCGGACCAGCGCCTCCTTCGTTTTTTTCAGTGCCCGGGCGAAGGCTGTACGGCCGTCGAGCGCGCGCTCCGCTGCCACTTCCCGTTGTCCCCTGGCGGCGCTGTGCAAGTAGAATGGTTAGGGGGCGTGAAGCGCCGCTAGATCTAAAGGGAACAGCCGGATACATCCATCCATCCATCCGGCGGGAAGCTGGAGCTGAATAGCCACGCGTGTTGCTATGCTTCTGAGTTCGCGTTTACATCAAAATTGAAGTGCTTTCGCACTTCTCAAACGTTGTAACAGGCGCCCATCCCGAATGCAGCTTATTTCGCCCTTTTGCGGGTGCGCAAATGCACTTAAGTTTCATAGTATTCGTGATTATGCCGGGGCACTCGAAGCACGTGGTTCGAGTGCCCCGGCATGTTTTATTGTTGCGTACCGCTGTGCAAAACGAGCGGAAAGACCAACACTGACTGGTTTTCGTTCTATGAAACACCAGCTCCCGCTGGTGCATGGGAGAGGTTATTTGCTGTGATCAGCAGGGACAATTGGTCGCCAAACACAATATTTAACTATACAAGAGTATGTAGCCGCCATTTCCGACCAGAGGAGTTTGTAGAAGGCAAAAAAAAAGGTGGCTGTGAGTACGTGAAACTGTCAGAGCAGTATGCGCTTGAATGACACGCGGGGAGTGATTCCAAAATGAATGCTTCTATTTTCCACCGTTCAAATGGAGCGAATTATGTAAGCCATAACTCATCGTGCATTGCGTGTGAAAACAAAAGCACACAAGGTACCTTATCCATTTACCTAAGACGAACCGAAGGCGAAAGCTATGTTTTTTTTTTTTCACTAGAAGTACTGCTACACCTCCCTCCCCCCCCCCCCCCCAGTGCTTTCCCCCGAAAGCTTTTCTTTTACCTTACACGGTGTTGCAGTGCCTCCGTTATTTATTCACAGATAACGGCGGCAGTGCAATACGATCATGTCGAGTGACGAAGATGTCATATGAAGTCACCAAACGTGACTTATTGATGTCATGGTAACGCCTTGATGAAGTCACATATTTTGGTGAACTCTGAAGTCATACCTTGACGACAGCACGCAGTGATAATTTTTTGCGCCACTCGTGTAGACACCACCGACGAAAGCGGTATATTTTCACGTTTGATGATCCATCTAAGGCTTTCGCCTTATACCTATTCTAGCCATAGTTTCTGCGTGGGGTCTCGCAAAGCCTCACTTTACTAAGTAACAGCGCTCATGGCAGGACGCATTTTTCACGCGTGTTACAGCTCAAGATAAAGAGTGCGACGAAATAGAGGAGGAGCTGGCAAGACTCACTCGGACTGACACGTACGAAACTTTTCTTAAGCTTAAACTCGGACTCAAACTCAGCTAAATATTACTGACCTGAAGTCACTGTACTTCACGGCTCGATCTAAGTATGACTGAGTCAACGTGAGTGGACTCATCAGTGGGTTCGCCAAACTATGGGCTTTAACAAGGAATTACCAGCATGATATTTGACTTACGTGTATTTTGGTCTTTAATACTGGCAAAAAACATGCAACTGAAAACCTAGTGGAAAAGCAAAATGCTACATGACGAGGTTTTGTTAACCCTCCCAACGAAGCGTTCAAGATATTGCTAAACGAAAATGATAAAACTCTAATAATATAGTGGGGGCAATTCAGAAAAATATATAAAAAACGAAGCGTTGAAATATGCACGTAGACATCCCGAAAAATAAAAAGAAAGACGAAATATTCAGCCTGTGGCACCCCCTTGTCACGAGCTGTTCGAAACTCTGCTTCTTTCGTTATACACATCGATTTATTTGCACGGACAACCATTTTACGCGTCAACCACAATATTTTTTTACGAATCTAGCACGGAAGTGCATACTCATTAAAATATGGCTATCTGAAACATGTGATTTACAAGTACGAGAGCGCATCATGTTAGGAAAAAATTAAATGAAACATCTTTAACTTCATGAGTAATTTATTACAGCATTTGCTTACGAGAATGGCAAAATATATTTGAGTTACAAACATACCGAACATGAAATAACGCAATGACAACACGTGCAATCGATCAATTGTTATGTGAGGTTTCATGGACTAGAATCAATGTTCCGCACCTACACTCACACACAAATATGTTTCAAGAAGATCGCTGTACATATATGAATTGCATGGCATACATGGTGCACAAATAAACCGTGAGTATATTTTACATGCTTAGTCGCATGGCATTTGTATGGGAACGAAATTAGACATTAGCCTAGGATAACCAGCCACGGTGAAAGACAAGCTTAACCTGTCTGTCACAAAACAGAACAAAAGGGCAAGACCGGTGCAGAAAGAATTCCTCTTCACCGAAAAAGCATAAGTATTTTAACAGAACAAACAGAATGAATGAATAAACCTTATTTCAATTGCGGCAGTATCCTCAGGGCGAGGTGGAAGAAGAAGAGATTAACCCCTGTCCCAGCTCCGAACAGACAGAAGCTCCGAGTACTTTCCCCATATTATCTGGAAGAGACTACAATGGTGACGGCCGGCTGATACCACCTCACTGTGGTCACGTGAAAAACAGGAAACACTGGCAACAATGAGAAGTCATGTGATAGAGCCTCGAGAACAATGCCCAATAGAAAGGAAGCGATTTGATCCGAGGCCATGATATTCAGCTTCCACAGTCCTCCATAAAGCAGGAGAAATGACGCGTTTTCTCATAAAAAGCTTATTTGTTTTTGAAGTGAGCATTTTCTGAGCAATCTGAACTGGCCAAGAGTGGGAAACACACCTTATCCCAGGTGCAACATCAAACCCTGGAGGTGTCCAGGAAGGAAAGGTGCCGTTAGCACACTCCATGATAGAGACCTAGAGTGAGTGCGGCAGGCCGGAGGAACTAACTGGAGCACAGATGAAACCGTTGTTTCAACAATAGAATTATTCAGCACACATGCTCAAACGCAGGTCCTGGCAAATCATTTCGCGCAAAAAGTGGTGAGTATTGTTGCCCACTCTAATCTATATAAGGCATCAGAAGCCAGAGTAGGGTGCACAGAAAGTAACAAGCAAGACTTCACTTGGCGAATTCGTTCCTTGAACAAAACACCGCAATAACCGGCAGCGTATGAACATCGTAGGGAAAACAAAGCCTCACCGTTTCGCCGCCTACCGACTAACACTTTCCTTAGACCAGTGGTCGCCCTGCTCTTTATACGAATATTCTCTGGCACGTGTCTAGCGCGCGGCAAGTGTTAGCCAATGCCTTTCACGCTGTGGCTCCGCGTCCAGCTACTCCACTCTCTTTCTCATCCCCCTTCTCTATCCTATCTAGAAGGGCTTAGGAGGAGTTCCTGCTCGGCTGCTCTACCTTGGATGCACAACGCTCCCTGGTGGCACGCGCCCGGGTAACCGCGATTCTTAATGGCGTCCCGGACTAAAGACTGCCACTCAGGTGTAAAAATTACAATGTTTACCACCACCACACCTAAAAACGCTGCTGTCCTGGTGCACGTGATACCATCACAGTGCCACCTGACCAAAAACGGGCTGCAGTAAGCGCACTACCAGTAAAGGTGTTGCGCCACGTGACAGAGATGCCAAATACGACAGGAAAATAGTCGGCGCCAGAGTACATCTGCTCCAGAAGCGGAAAGTCAAACTCCCAAGATTCCAGGTTTTTTTTCTTTTTCATTGCATCGAGAGGTTGCAACTAAGCATGCTTAGAATTGTCACTGTACTTGTATGGAGAGAAAGGAAGAATATCAAATGGTAGGGAGGGTAACTAGACTAAGTGCAATTTGCTACCCTACATGGGGAGAGAAGGAAATTAGGGCTTGTTGAGACCTCCTCCTCTAAGTTTGGGACAAAGAACAATTTGAAAAGCTAGACCACCTCTCAACTTTCGGTGGCGTACCGATCACCGTAATGCCACACGGATCAATCAACACAACTCACGGAGTGTTATCCTACACAGACTCACTTTACCTGACCGAGACTGAACTCTTGGAGTGGTGGAAGAGCCAAGAAGTGACCATTGTACAGAGAATTATCATAAGAAAAGACAACCAAGAAACATCAATAAAACACCTAGTACTCACGTTCGCCTCAAGTAAACTTCCAGAAACCATTCAAACAGGGTACGCCAAGACCTCTGTCAGGCCATACATACCGAACCGCCACCGTTGCTTCCAATGTCAGAGTTATGGGCCATGTGTTTGAGAACTGCAAAAAACAGCCGCCCTGTGTAAACTGTGACGGAAAACATGCTGCATATTCACATTCCTGTCCACACTGGAAGAAAGAAAAGGAGATAATGACGCTGAAGGTGAAAGCAAACATTCCTTTTAAGGAAGCAAGAAAAAGGGTCTCGCTATTCTATGGTCCAACTTATGCTGATGTGTGCGTCAGGAGGCACCGCCGCACGGGGCCTCGCCACTCATTTCGACCCGCGCATGCCGAGCCGGCGGTTGTGGCACTTGCCGCGATGCTGCTGTAGTGCAGGCTACTCCGCTCACTCCCGATCAGAGACCGGAGACTCCAGGGTCCTCAGGTCTCAAGGCCTCGGGTCACCATGCAAGGCCCAGAATTCGAACTACTAGCTCGCACACGCGGGCATTCAGTGCCTCCGAATAGGCAATGGATACGTTGGTACCCTTTGTGCCGAAAGAGCGACGTGGCTTTTACACGAACACTCACCAAAGTGCTGTGTGTGCAAGAAGCACACCTAAGTCTAAAACACTCCGACTTTTTACGTAAATACGCGATATTCCGAAAGCACCGTGATGATGCCGTGACATCATCCGAAGGTGTTGCCATAGTAGTGAATCAAGAGATTGCATGCACACACTTTCAACTCCAAACATCTCTTGAGGCAGTGGCTGTTCGAGCTGTGCTTTTCGACAATCTGATCACAATCCGCACTCTACGTACCTCCGAGCTATCACCTACAAAAACATGACTTTCAGTCCTTATTCAATGAACTTTCGGAACCTTTTGTACTCCTTGTAGACTTGAATGCTCATAGATTGCTATGAGATGACTCTCGTTGTGACACTCTAAGTCGACTGATTGAATAGTTTCTTCTCTCTTCCAGTTGATATCTCCTGAATCGAAAAGCACCAACCTATTATAACCTCGCTAACAAGACCTATTCCTCTAAAAACCTAAACATTGTACCTCCATCACTTGTGTCTCGACTACACTGGAAAGTCATCACTAGTCCCCACGGAATGGTCATTTTCTCGTAGTTTTGAACACAACTACATCAACTGAATGCCCGCCACAGGTTCCCAAATGGTTATTAAGCAAAGCCGACTGGAAACAGTTTTATACCATCACTCATTTAAGTTGGCACGACACATGCACTTTAAGCATTGATCTGCTGTGAGCTACTTCGAAGCGTTTTTGATTGATGCATCAACAAAATGCGTCCGACAAACGAATGGACACCCTGAAAAACGGTGTGTACCATGGTAGATCTCTGAGTGCCGAATTGCGCGCATGCAGCAAAACGAAGCATGGAGGTTGCTTCGGAACTCACCGACAGCGAAAAATCTTGACAGCTTTAAGAAAATAAAGTATCAGGGCAGGAGAACGCGTCGGCAGTCCGCAAGAGAAAGCTGGAAGAAGTTTTTATCAGGAATCAATTAATCTACTCAGGAGGCTAAAGTCTGGAGCATGGTTGGTATAGTAGCAGGAAGACAAGCACACATACTCCCACTTCTAAAGCACATGGTGTGACACCACGGAAGATCAGGTGAACTTCCTCGGCACATACATCGAGTGAATGTCCAGCTCATCACACTATAATGATGCTTTCCAAAAATACAGAACAAAAAATTGAAAAGCAAAAGCTCTTACACAAATGTACAAGATACGAGGCGTGCAACCAAGCTTTCAGCTTAGCTGAGCTCCAAACATCACTGAACTCCTGCAGTGATTCCACCCCAGGTTCTGCACGTGTGGTGTATGAAATGCTAAAAAAACCTGCCAATCGAAATGCAGTAAAATTTACTTGGTTTGTACATGCTATCTGTTTCTCTGGTAGCATCGGCAAACCAACCCAGATTAGGGCTCGCGAATCTGCAGCGACATGGAAACGTTGGCAAGCTGATCTAGACGCGGTGAGAGCTCGCGCAGTTGTAGTGAAACGGCAAGTCTGAAATGTATGGGGAATTAATGATTAACGATTACCTGGAACCTCGCCCACTCGTCATCATTCCCTTCGTAAATCTGCTGAGAAGTTTAAAGACGATAGTCATCCTTGGGGACCTTCGAAACAAAAATATTGATATGTCTGTCTGTTTGTTTGTCTGTTTGTCTACTCTTAACGGTACCGGGCACTTTAAGTGGAACCAGTGGATACCCTAAACTGCCGACCCCATCTGCAGCGCCCACCAATGTTGCCCAAAGTCCAGCGTTCATAATTGTGTGATTGTCAATTAAAAAATATATTGCGCATATCTGAAGCACCATAACACGTATATAGTCTGTTGTGCGTCTTTTACTAGAAAAAGGCATACATAAGGAATTCTAAGGACCGTAGTGCTTATCACGTGGCACTGACCATGCAACGCTTGAACGAAAAGGGAGGAGGAATAAGCATTTATTGAAACGGCATACTAAGGTTTCCGTGGGTGGAGCACTTCTTCTAGGGCCCTACTGTCCCGAGTGGCTCGCTCGGCCTGGTCCAAGGTTGTCCTCTGGCTTCCCATGTCCTGCCGGGCGAGTCGTACCTCCCACAACCTTTTAAATTCGTTTTGTGTTACGAGGAGTCAGTTGCCCTCTGCTGGTCTTTGTTGGCAAGTCCAGGTCATGTGCTGGAGTGTCGGTGTGTCACTGCACCAAGGGCAGCGGTCAGCAAATTGGGATGGCTGGATTTTATCAAGTGTGTGTATGTTGGGATATGTCTTCGTCTGTATTTGTCTCCAATCCCTGGATTTCCTGCGAGTGAGTTTACGGTGGGGTGGCGCCATTATCTGCCGGGCCAGTCTTTGTCTTTCAAGGATATCTCGCGGGAGCGTAGGCGTGAAGTACTCCGCCCAGGTCGGCATGTCCGCGGCTCGGAAAGTTAATGCTCGAACCATGCGGTCTGTCCATTCATTTCTTCCTACACTTTCGTGGGCGGGGCACCATGTGATGCCGTGGTCTTCTTGGAGGTTGGATTCTAGCATGCGTACGACGCTCTTGGGAAGGACGCCTTTGAGAAACAGTCGGCAAGCATCTTGGGAATCTGTCAGAGAGTGCGTAGACTGTCTCTTGCACTCTGTTGGACGAATGGCTAACCTTTAAGCTAATACAAAAATGAAATCGGCAGCCGGCATGCATTTTGTGACGCCGTCAGCGTGTAGGTTTCTATAGTGCAATTGGTCAAGAGTGGACCTTCCTACAGGCTCGCACTCCGCCATCGAAGTTATTTCTCACACCTCTTTTCCACCTTTCTCCATCTCATCTTTCTTCGTCTTATTCCTCCCCCTCAAACCGGTACGCATGTGAACCACCTTCAACCACGTAGCCTTTTCGGGGTTTCACTCCCCTTTTCGGGGTTTCACTGCGTGCACAGCCCATTCATTTGGTTCAGTCATTCTCTCTAGCGACAGCAGCAGCCGCTCTCCCCAACCGCTTCCCTTCCTACCACCTTCATGAAGGCCAGTAGTGAGTTAAAGCACTTATTCGGTTGCATCCCCCTTGTCAGGAGCACACCGACAACATTATGCTGTTAGCTTATGGCCTGAACTAACGTCAGCACTCGTTGATTTGTACAGGTGTAGGTATTTATTTTAACGAAGTGTACATTGCGTTGCAATTTGCGTTTTCTTTGTCAAGCTGAGAATATCATCCGTATCATCCGTTACATTATTACTTGTATATAGCTGGCTGAGTCATATAGGAGCACGTATTCATTATATTCATTTTATTACCTCAAAGGTACCGGTTGGGATCTTACATAAGGAATTGTACAATTGTGTACTATGTTAATTTTACTTTTATGAAGCAGAGCCAGCATTGAACCCTAATTAACGTTAAGCGGGCATGGCGTTGTAATATAGTACTACATAAATATTTATATCACCTTGATAAGAAAAAGAACGGGCCAGTACAGCAAGAAGATAGGCAGTACGTCAAAGAACACTTGATATTGCGCCAACACGTTCGTATGGATTTTTTTCGAGCCGTTTCAAGACTTCGCCTGGTTCTGTGGCAGAATGATCGACTGCTATGCAGAACGCCCGTTTAAATTAGAAGTGTCTGTATACACCGTTCTTTTGAATTACCTGTGGTACATACCCGCATACGGGGGCCGTAGTGCACCGGTATATGCCGCAAATGATTAGAGAAAAGTGTTGGGTAATGTAAGTGGCAGAATTTTCGCATTCTTCGTGACATGATCCGATAATCATGTTTGTCATACCCTGACACCCTATTATTCTAATTGTGCTCATTACCGAGTGAAGGAGGCGACTACGAGAGTGCCCGGACATAGGCGGCCAGATATGCAGACACGCAAACTATTGACATACATGCCCGATGGGCGTTTTTATCTTCAATAAATGCTTCGCATTTAGAAAAACGCCCATGTTGCCCAGAACAAGCGCTCGAATGCGCTAGTCCTTTTCAGTGTAAAGTGCTAGCTATGGACAAGGAAACGATACATTTCATTCGGTTTCCTGGATATGAGCGGCTCTTCAACCGCGGCCATTTTAGGCGTAATATTTATGGGAACTATTCGAATGCAAGCTTATGGGAGGCGCAAGAATTCTTTTTCTTGCGGGCTTTCTAAAAGACAGCATGTCAGTTTCAGTCGTGGTTAATTTCAGAAGATTGTAACTCGAGACTGCAACATGTCAGCAGTTCCCCCTGAAAAGCATTTGTTGCAGCATTGAACTCTTCCTTACTATATTCATTTAAGCCGCACAACGCTATGCGTGAAGCGCCCAGCAGGGATCGCTTAATAAGCTATATTTTCAATTCACGTTGCATAGCACTGCAAGGCCTGAACTCTTGCTCCGTGTCTCGCCACCATAAAATTGCCCAGAATCGATGCCCTACCTTCACCATGCACGCATTCTTTAACTTCGTGATGTGTCACTAACTTCTGCGTAGGGTCCATCGTTTTTTACTTTTTGCTAGAGTTAGCAAAAAGTTTGGGTTTGGATGTTCGTGAACAAATGAGAAAGCCAGAGATTATCGAGGCTATTGAGAACCTTAACGCAGACGATGACGAGCTCTCAGAGTGTCTAGAGCTGATAGACGAACATGAAAGGCGCAAATCTGAAGAGAGAAATGAGAGGCTGATACGCGAAGCAGCAGAAAGGGATCTTGAGATGAAGCGCCTTGAAATCGAGCTGCTCAAGGCTCGAGGTAGTAGTGAAGGTAGCGAAGCGTCTAGCGGAGTAGAACGGAAGTCGTCCAGAATGAAAGACCTAATGCAACATTACTGCTCTGGAGAGGACATGGGTCTGTTCTTGGTAAATTTCGAGCACACATGCGAGAAGGCGGGTGTTACCAAAACAATCTGGCCGCAGGGCTTGCTTACCCTACTACCCTGTGAGGCTGCCGAGGTAATTGCCCGCTTGACAAAAGAGGGAGCAGATGATTACGAGCAAGTTAAGCCGAGTCTGCTAAAGAAGTATAAACTGTCGGCAGAAGCCTTCAGGCAGAAGTTCCGGAACGCCGTAAAGCAGAAAGACGAGTCGTATGCTGATTTCGCATACAAGTTAATGTCTAATATGAGGGAGTGGCTCAAAGAGACTAAGGTGTTCGAGCATAAAGACAAAATCGTGGAGTGCTTCGGACTCGAGCGGTTTTACCGTAGTTTGCTCCAAGACGTTAGGCTCTGGGTGCAAGACAGGGAGGAGGTAACCACTGTGTCGAGGGCCGCGGAACTAGCGGAGGATTTTGCTTCGCGCCGCGTGCTTGATAGAAGAGAAATTCCCCAGCGGGAGCACCAGATCAAAAAGGCAACTGGGTGGAGGGGACATTCAGTCGAAGAGAATCGAGAGCGCAACACTGGTCCCGAAAAGCAACAGGAGGTAAGTAATGAGACCACGGTTGAGGAAAAGCACCAAAACAGTGCGTTTGAAAAGAGGCGAGCACTTGTGTGCTATAAATGCCACAAGCCAGGTCGCATTGCGGCTGTCTGCAAGAGTCCAAAAGTTGTTTGCCTCTCAGTCGACAGCGAGGGTGAAAACATGCGACTGCTGAAGCCATATATCAGCGAGGTGATAGTAAATGGAAAAGAGTGTCGCATGCTGCGGGATTCGGCAGCGACAATGAACGTGGTCCATCTCTCGTATGTTGAAGCTGAACATTTCACAGGAGAGTGCGCTTGCAATAAACAAGCAGCGAAACCATCAAGCGTATGCCTTCCGATTGCTAAGGTATGCATCGAGGGCCCCTTTGGCGCATTGCACACGGAGGCTGCAGTATCTGCTTATTTGCCAAAGCAGTATGCATACTTGTTTTCAAACAGATCCGATTGGTTGCTAGGACAGAAGAACCTAGCGTACGGGGATGGGGTTGTGTGCGCGCTCCCTCGCTCAAAGGCGCGAGAACTCGCAACTAGAGCCGCACCGCTCGATGTTCCCTCGAGAATCACCGAGAAAGCCGGAGATGGAGAGCCTGCGAACACGGTAGACACGATCTCACCAAGCACTGATCAAGTGAGCGATGAAGCCGCGGATGAAAACGAGGAAGACCCTCTTGAATCTGGAAGTGTCTGTGAGGAAATGTTTACTCCTGCATCTAGTAGCCGGCAGACTTTGCTGGGAGTGGATCGATCGTCCCTTATAGCGCAGCAAAGAGCAGACCCCACTCTCCAAAATATAAGGAGTCAGAGTAATGAGGGTATTTCAAAGGAAAACGTGATGTATCAGAACAGGCCCGGGATACTTTATCGTAAGTATCTAAATCGCAGACGGGTGCAGTTTGATTAGTTAGTGGTAACGGAAAGTTACTGCCGTGACCTTTTACACTTAGCTCACGATAGCTCATGGTCGGGTCACTTGGGGGTCAAAAAAACGAAGGATCGCCTGCTGCAGGAATACTATTGGCCGGGTTGTTTCCGGGACATAGAGAATTTTGTCAGAACCTGCGACACCTGTCAGCGTGTAGGAAAACCAAGGGATAAGGTTCGTGCCCCAATGAAGCTCGTGCCGGTGATCACTGAGCCTTTTCGTCGACTCATGATTGACACAGTAGGGCCTCTTCTAACAACAACATCCGGTTACCGTCATGTCTTAACAGTAATTTGTCCCGCGAGCAAGTTTCTTGAGGCAGTTCTTTTAAAGGAACTGAGCTCGGTAGAAGTGGTAAGCGCGCTGTTGTCTATTTTCGCACGCGTGGGTTTTTCCGCTTAAATACAGTCCGACCAAGGGAACGTTTTTACGAGTGCACTGACTACAACTTTCTTAGACAAATGTGGAATCCAATTAATCCACAGCTCGGTGTATCACCCCCAGACCCAGTAGAAAAGTTACACTCGGTAATGAAACGCGTCCTTCGAGCACTCTGCTTCGAGCGCAAAGACGACTGGAATGTGTGCTTGCCAGCAACCATGTTTGCGCTCAGGACTGCACCTCATGAAGACACTGGATTTACCCCGGCATAATTGGTCTACGGCCGCTCTCTGCGATCCCCACTCCGTATTCTTCGGGAGTCATGGGAAGGTCGAGCGGAGGAGCCTACGGTTGTTGAATATGTGCTAACTCTGCTAGAGAGGTTGCATAGAGCACAGGAGCTGGCAGGGGATGAGATGAGCAAGGCACAGGCTCGGGCTAAACGCTACTACGACAGGTCGGCAAGATCACGCCGGTTTGAAGCTGGAGATCAAGTAATGCAGCTGAAATCTTCACCAAAGAATAAGCTAGATGTAAAATGGGAAGGTCCGGCGGAAGTCGTTCAAAGGCTGTCCGACACAAACTATCTGGTAAGGATGCCAGGTAGACGTAAGACGCAGCAGATCTACCACAGCAATCTGCTCAAACCGTATCGAGAGAGAGAGGTTGCAGTGCCACCATCACCAACATCATTTTTCAATCACCGCGCCGTGCCTCTCGCGCAGCTGATGCTAGCTCGAGCTGCGGGAGGATTAGAACAAGCTAGCGCACTTGGTGTATCGGACGTGGAAAGCCACGCGGCTCCGCTTCAGGCGTGGAATAAAGTGGCGAGAGAACGACACGACCACGTTGGCCGCCGTCCCGTCTCCCTTTCTCGCTACATTGGTGACCCGGAGAACACGCCCTTCGCCGAGGGGCCCGCTGCCATGTTCCCGCAACTCTGCCCGCCAGTGCCGCCGTTCCAATCGACCTACCCCAAGGTATGGTTCATGCTGCTCGATGCCATTCTTGCGTTGAATGGCGTCACGGACCAGCCGCTGATGCACGCCATTCTTCAAGACGCCCTTCCGGTAGAGTTGCGTCATCTCTCTGCCACTTCAACCTCCAGCCAGCAGCCTTACGATGACCTCTGCTCTGTGGTGCTTGCCAGCTATGGCCTCACGTACCGACCACTTCCAGGGACCCGCGACTTTCAGGTTTTCCCTGCGTCGCAGCGTGCTGGACCCTCCGGCCCGAAGCTCTTATCTGACCGCAACCTATCTTCCCCGACAACGTCTCTCTCCACCTTGGGTCCGGCCACTAGTGCAGCGATTCTCGCACCTGGTCACAGATCTGACGAGGTTCTTGAAGTCGTTCCTGCTGCCAACAACCTGTCCACCACGAAGTGCGTTTTTTCGAAGTCCTCGGCCGATGGTCCTTCTGGCACGCTTGCTACCTGCACGGTTTCTACGAATGCTACGGCACGCGACACCGTGGCCCCACCAGACTCCATGACGACCACCTTGCCGCCCACATCGAAGTCTGGCACAGGTGACCTTTCGCCCGTTATTGACTTCCTGACCTTGAAGCTTTCGCCTTCAACAACGTCCGATAAACGAAAGTTAACCTCTCGTCTGGCCACTAGCGACGCGTGTCCTGCGCCCGACTGCCCATCCGCCAAGGTTCTCGACATTTGGGCTGAATGCAACCAGTAAGCCACGGGGTTTGTCTTTTCACCGTCCTCGGCCGCCGACACTGCAGGCATGCTTACCACCGGCTCGTCTCAGCCGACCTCCATGGCTCACAACACGGCTGACACATCAGCTTCCACGACGGCAACATCACCGAACGCCCTGGTGGCTACCACGACTATGGGCATTGTCACGCCCGCTATTCACCTCCCGGTTGCGGAACCTTCACCCTCCCCGATGTCCGAAGGTGACTGTCGACCAGCCTCAATGCTCTGCACGTCCTGCCAGCAACGACCACCATCGTCCTCGCAGTTTCCCGCAGCTGAAGTTAGACACCAGCCATCAACCACGGCCAAGCTTCCAAGACGCTGCGACTATGACTGACGCGCTTGAGGACGACGTGCCCGGTCCGCTTCAGACAGGGCTCACCAGGCATACCACGCCTGCGGTGGAGCAATCTAGGGGGTGTTGGCTAGAGGCAGCCATCAATTATGCAGACCTGCACGTCAACCCTCGTGCGCGGACTACCGGAGGTCATTACACGAGCACAGGTGACCCGTCCAATACTCCGGGCGAGCCCACGCTGACTTGGTTCCACCACCACCATTCCCCGGAGCCTTTGCCTCCGGACGGCAACAACCAGACGTGTGTCCACAACGCCAGCTCGTGTGTCACAACCGCGACGACACTCATACCTCATACGTGTCTACCACCCATTACCCTACGTCGGCGACGACAACGTGCTTGGCATCACACATTGCGGCAACTTTCGAGCCGTCCTGCTCCGCAGCCACGAGTTGCAGTCACAGCCCCGAAGACGGCGAAAGCGCCTACTCGGCCTATCCGACGCAATGTCCCACCACCAGTCGTGTACGCGACTACCCCCCGTACACTTGGCGGCATTGTTAGGACACGTTCCTGCGTGCGTCGGCATGTCTATCTATACCGGCACGTAAGATGCCGTTCGACTTTAAGGTCTCTGTTGCGTCTACCCCAACGTCAAAACCCGCACTGCCGACCTCTGCCGACGTTAGCAGCATGACCTCGCGACACACGGTCCACTCTCGGCCTGTCCGACCAGGTCATCGTGAGACCCGCTTGTCGGCAACCACAGCGACCCGGCACTTCCTTCTTCGTCCCTTGCGCTTCTCCCAGAGTCGCCCACCAGCGACACACTGCTTACCGATGGCCTATAAATGTTGACAACCTGGACTTGCCAAATGAACCCTTTATGGATTGTCATTCATGTATATAGCATTTGTCGCTCTCTTTTTTTTTCATATGCCTTCAAATCGCGCAAAGCGCTAGGGGGGGATCCCTGTAGTGCCACCATCACCATCATCATTTCTCAATGACTACGCCGCGTCTCTCGCGCAGCTGATGCTAGCTCGAGCTGCGCAAGGATTAGAACAAGCTAGCGCACTTGGTGTGTAGGACGTGGAAAGCCACGTGGCTCTACTTCAGGCGTGGAATAAAGTGGCGAGAGAACGACACGACCACGTTGGCCGCCGTCCCGTCTTTCTCGCTACAAGGTTGTCGTAAACATGGCGGTAAACGTGCCCGAAGAGCCACCACTAGATTTCCCCTTTTCGGGAACGGAAAGAAAGGAGGATAACGCTGGTCAAACGCTCAAGGCCATGGTTGAGGTAGCTGAGCTCACAGCTAACTAGAAGCGTGACCTAGAAAGCCTCCTGATAGACCACGAGAAAATGTTCTCGGAGAAACCGGGCCGAACAAATTTGGCAGTGCATGACATAGAGCTTACGGCCACTCAGCCCGTGCGGTGAAAGGCGTATCGAGTGTCGCCGCGTCAGCGTGCCATTATTTAGGTCGAGATTAAAAGAACGCTCCAGCTCGATGTAATTGAAGCTTTTGAAAGCGATTATACATCTCCACTTATATTAGTGGAGGTTTTTGGGAAAGATCCGCGACCATGCGTTGATTACCGGAGGTTAAATCTCATAACGAAGGATCAGACCTACCCCATACCAAATATAGAGCAAAGAATTGAGGAAGTAAGCAGTGCTAAGCACATCTCTACCTTCGACCTCATTCGGGGTTATTGGCAGGTGCCCCTGACCGAAAGGGCCAGCAGATATGCGGCGTTTATTTCTCTCATAGGAACATACCGCGCTAAGGTGTTGAGCTTCGGCTCAAAGAATGCCCCCTACCGTTTCTCGGCTCTCACGGACAAGGTATTGCGGGGTTTAAAGAGATTTGCCCGGCCTTATCTGGATGATGTAGCAGTATTTTCAGGGTCATGGTCCGAACATCTCACCCTCTTGCGAGCAGTGCTTCAACGTTTCCGCGAAGCACGTCTGACCGTGAGGGCTCGGAAGTGCCAACTTGGCCGAGCAGAGGTTACCTACCTGGGTCACATAGTGGGGCAAGGCCACCGCAGACCTTCCGATGTCAAAGTGGCGGCAGGCAATAATTTTCCGCAGCCCCGGACAAAGACAGATGTGCGGTCGTTCCTAGGATTGGCAGGGTACTACCAGCACCACATTCCCCGTTATTCAGAGCTTGCCAGCCCGCTTACTGACGCTTTTAGAAAAACCGAACCTCAGATTCTGAAGTGAGATGAAAAGAAAGCGAGGGCTTTCTTAGCGTTGAAAAATGCGCTCATGAGCCAACCTGTACTTCAAGCCCCCGACTACGCTAGACCCTTAGTGGTTCAGTGTGATGCAAGTGACCGCGGCATGGGCGTAGTATTTTGTCAGAGAAACGGCGTCGGAGAGAAACATCCCGTGCTATATGCAAGCCGGAAACTAACTGTAAGGAAGGAAGCCTATAGCGCTACAGAGAAAGAATGCGCCTGTGTTGTTTGGTTGGTTCAAAAGCTCGCATGCTATCTCGCGGGATCAGAGTTTATTATCGAGACGGACCACTGTCCCCTCACGTGGTTGCAAACGATGTCGCCTAAAAACGGCCGGCTACTTCGCTGGAGCTTGCTATTGCAACAATACTCTTTCGAATTTCGTTACAAGAGAGGCAAATTGAATGGCAACGCTGACGGCTTAAGTCGTTGTTTCTAGGAATCTTGATGGCGTCAGATAATCTGGCTTGGGTATTTAGATGCCATTTTTTTGTGCGACAGGTTTACAATTGCTTTTTTTGTACTTGTGCTTTATCACGACACATGTTTGTGATTTTGAGCAGCCTATTTCAGATTGGGTTGTTGTAATTGCTGCTGCTATTGTAATGAAGAACAGGTCATTTTGGATGAAGTAAAAACCTGGTGGGTCTCAGGAAGAGAGTGTGGGCGCTTTCCTGCTTGGCGGTTGTGTTTCTCGCGTGGTGGACACAGGTGCTGTCTTTCGAGAAGGAATGTTGGCCAGCAGAGCGGGAGCCTTTCTTCCATTTCGGACGACGCTACCAGAGGCTCCAGATCACAGGGGGTGGCAGAGGAATGCAGCAGAGCCGCATCGAGGTGTCCACGGCTTCAGCACACCAGCATTGTCTTCATCGACCTCTCCCCACGAAGGTGGACGACCTTTGTACGTCGAGGTCTCAGCCGGCCACCGAAGAAGCTGTTACAAAGCAGTAACGAAGTCCTTGGGCCGGCTGCCCCCAAGCGTGCCTTCCCGTCATCTCGGACATTATTTTGTGGGGTGCGGGTTGTCACCTGCACCGGCTGTATTTGTATCGGCTTTGCGCTTCGCCTGCGGAGCAGTGGCTACGGGCGGGCCCCTCTGGAATGTGCGGAAGGCCGGTTGTGTGCTACAGGAGCGACTGCCGTGAATTCCTTCTGCGTGGTCGCTTCCAAGTCCCCGCGCGTGTGCCACGTTCATCTGCCACGTGTGTGAAGGGATACTTGTGTTGTGCTCTCCATGAGTGATTGGTGCCCCGAAGAGACATTCCGCCCCTATCTTAAAAACTGCACGGCGAGGCAGCGGGAGCAGCCCGCCAGAAGAAAACAGGAGAGAGTCGCGAGAGAGTCGTCGTTCGGACGTTACTGTCCGACATGTTGCAAATAAACGTCTTGTTAAGTTTTTTCTCTACGCCTGTCCCTCTGCCTCAGCTCTCTGGAGTTCTGAACGTCCCCGTGGCCTGCGGAATGACGACCACCACCCAGCTCCTCGCTACCTGCTGGGTCCGCTGCGGCCATCGACGCTGCTCGTAACAACGCATAAGCACTGGATCCTGACCTGCAAGGGAATACCTGGTGGCGGTGGGGGAGGTTTCTCCTCTGCGTTGTTGAATAATAAAAATTGGCAGATCCCACGTACAGTGGCAATCGATGATATGCGAAGCACGAATGAGAAATGTTGATGTGTCACTTTAAAATCAGCAAAACAAATCGAGGTGGAGATAAATGATGTCGTACATAACTTCCGTGTCATGATTATCATGTTTGTATGTGTCGTTTACATTCGTCATCTATTCACGTCACGTGATACCAAATTTAGTATATGTGGAGCTATCGAAACGGCCGCGAGCACGCTATGAGCGTGGTATGTTGTCATGTGCTTACATGACACGCGTGTCAGGATTATCATGTTTGCAGCAGCCTCCCCCTTCAATGCAATCACCGGCTCTTGTGTAATCGCCTTAAAATAGAGGGGGTTGCAATCTTGTCGCTGGTTCTTTATGATTGTTTTGCTTCTTGCGAGATTATGCGAAGAGAGGAGGTTGTGGTTGAGATCAGTTCCAATTGAAGACGCTCTCAGCCTCCCCCTTCGAGGCCTTCGTTATCCATCGGCGTCACGTAATACCAAGTTTGGCATATGCGAAGCTAGCGAAATGGCCATGAGCGCATCATTAGTGTGGCATGTAGTCAGGTTGTTACATGACACGCATGTCATGATTGTCATGTTTGGACGTATCATTTACCTACGTCGTCTGTTAGCGTCACGTAATACCGAGTTTGCTACATGTGAAACTAGTGAAATGGCCGCAAGCGCATCATGAGCGTAGCATGTAGTCATGTTGTTACATAAATCGCAGCTCATGTTTGCACCAGTATCATAGCCCCGTCGCGGTGGTCTAGTGGCTAAGGTACTCGGCTGCTGACCCGATGGGCGCGGGTTCGAATCCCGGCTGTGGCGGCTGCATTTCCGATGGAGGCGGAAATGTTGTAGGCCCGTGTGCTCAGATTAGGACGCATGTTAAAGAACCCCAGGTGGTCTGAATTTCCGGAGCCCTCCACCATGGCGTCTCTCATAATCAAGTAGTGGTTTTGGGACGTTAAACCCCGCATATCAATCACCAGTATCATACCTTCTTCATCCATTCACGTCACGTAATACAAAACCTTGTATATGTGAAGCTAGCGAAACAGCCGCCAGCGCATCATGAGCGTGGCATGTAGTCATGTTGTTACATGACATGCATCTCATGACTATCATGTTTGCACCAGTCACATGCCTTCGTCATCCATTACCGTACTGTAATACCGAATTTAATACATGTGACGCTAGCGAAACGGCCGAAAGCGCATCATGAGCGTGGCAAGTAGTCATGTTGTTACATGTCACGCATGTCATGAGTTGAATGTTAGGGTCTGTCGCTTGTGTTCACCATGCAATCATGCCATACCATACCCCTTTGCAACATGCCATGCGAAGGGAACCACCACAAGAGCAGCAGGACCGTGAAATATAAACCATGACATTCATGACATACATGTCATGAATTTTATGTTATGTCTAGTCAAATATGTTCTAAATACAGTCATGATATGCCATAGGAAGTTTGATAATGTGACCATTATCGAAACGGCCAGGAGAACTAAAAGTCGTAGGCAGTTAGATAGATAGATAGATAGATAGATAGATAGATAGATAGATAGATAGATAGATAGATAGATAGATAGATAGATAGATAGATAGATAGATAGATAGATAGATAGATAGATAGATAGATAGATAGATAGATAGATAGATAGATAGATAGATAGATAGATAGATAGATAGATAGATAGATAGATAGATAGATAGATAGATACGCTCAAAGTGGACGAAGTTCGCTAAGAAATGCTTCGCATCTGATGAAAAAAAAAACACTCACGCACATGATGGCTCATTGATTAGTTACCCCAACGCAAAATGGACCCATATGGGAAAGCTCGTCCACCACAGCGTATCAGCGTCTACGGGGCTCCTTCGCTGACCCGAATGTCACGGGTTCGATCCTGGCAGCGTGGCTCGAATGTCGGTGGAGGCGAAACAATTAGCGCCGACCTACTGTGCGATGCCAGTTCGCGTTACAGAACACCAGACGGTCAGCATTTCCAGAGCCTTCCACTATAACGTCTGTCGTAATCATATCGTGGTTTTGGGACGCAAAGTTCACATTACATTATTAGTATTATTGTTTAGGTTCATTATTGGTAGTTATAATATAATTATACGTAAAAGCTCCGCTGACACAAGTCACCTATGCCTTTATCGATTACATTCTAGTAGTTCACAATATAAGTTTTAGGACTAACACCATACAATGAAAGAGGTGCATTAAATGACTGAAGTACGCGCTATAGGGACACGATACGACTGTCACTTTCAACCCTTAAAGACAAAGCTAAAGTGTTCTTGGGAAATGATATTTAAAAAAAAAGAAGGGTTTGAACAAGCGTTATAGGAGTGTCGCAGAGGAGGGGCTCCAGACAGGGCCGCAGCCTTGAACAGAACGCGCTGGTAGTGTTCTGCTCAGCCATGCAACTCGGAGGAGTAACTGTGGGCCGTTCAGCAGGCTGAGGGAGCCACAAGAGCTCAAGGGCTCGTGGCCGACACCTAAGCGGGAATATTTGCCTTGATATCTGAATAATTAACAGGAATTTTTTTTTATTTTTGAATAAGTTTTCATCTCTCTCTTTTTCTCTCTCTATTTCTCTGTAAATGAATGTCACGTAGTATCCTTAATGCACGTAAAATTATATGGCAGAAACGTTGAATCCCGCCATGTATTGAGACATGGGAAGTGAAACAAGTTTGTTCAAAGGCCCACACAATACAAAGTGCGAAGAAAAATATAATAATCATCAGCAGCGAAAACATTTTTTTGAATAGCGGTGTAGGCTTGCGTATTGCCTTGCGGGGACGTGTGGTAGACTCTTCGCGGATTCACAATAAATAACTGTGACGCAGTGGGCACTTCACAGCTGTCCTTGCAACGAGCATTCCAGTATAGTTTGAAAAGGGCCGTTGTTATACACGGCCACTTTTGCCTTTCAATACGGCACCGTTGAGGCATGGACAAAGAAGCATTGCCTACTAAACTGCACACGGGGCGCAACTGAAATCAGAAATCAGAAATGGTTTTATTTTATCATCGAATCAATTACGAGAATTTGTGTATACAGAAGGAGGTCCGATAGTCAGACTGAATCAGGACCTCCTACAGTAGTGATTATAGAAAAAAATTAATCGATGCAGGAAACAGTGGTACAGAAAACAGGTAATGAAATACATCGCAGGTAAAAACGAAAAAGGATTTCTACTTTAAAAAAAACATCAGCAGAAAGCAGCAACAAAAACTGAAATGAGACAACATAAAAAATAGAGGTAATTCACTCTCCTAAGTAGTTTTCAGATAATTACCATGGTGAAAGATAGTAAAAGTAAACTATGAGAAAAGAAAACTAAGCAGTGACATCTGATATCAGCAAGGTAGGAAGATGATGTGATGCTTTGTTAACATTAGGTTGTGAGAAAGCATGAAAGGGAGCGGGAGTAATAGAAGTCACCAAAACTATCCAGATAATGGGATGGATGAGAGGAAAGTCTTCCTATCTTTTTGAATATGCCAATTGATTCCGAGGCTTTTATTCCTGAAGGTTTAATATTCCAGAGATGGATTCCAGTGAAGTGGGCTGTTTGTTTGCCATAAATAGTATGAACTATAGGTAAGATAAAATTGGCATTTTGTGCAAACCTTGTCAAGTTTGTATTCTCTTGACTAGATGAAGGGATTATACACAAAGGAAGCTGATTTTTTATTTGCTTGAAAACTAGTATGCCTAGATTATATTTGAAAGTGTTCTCGACTGTTAGGATGTTGTTGGCATGCAGGAGTGCTTTTGCATCACTGGGATAATGACTTTGGGTAAGAATTCTAATAGAGAGATTTTGCATAGTTTGAAGGGAGACGAGACGACTGCTGTAGGTATTGCCCCAATACCTACAGCAGTCATCTGTAGGTATCGCGTTCTATTCTTGAGATCGAACTTTAGAAGTCCTCGAAGATTTAAAGTAAATGGAATATTTGTTGATTGTCATTTGTAGCTACAAGCTCGCACAATTCAAATTACGCTCGAAATAGTAGTCCAGAATGCTTCTGTCAAAAGTTGTGACATTGTTCCGGCGATTTTCTGCAGTCTAAATTGCGAAAACATTTTAGATATAGTATAGGCTGAACGTCACCGTTTATAATGAATTATTTTCTCCTTCATCTTACAAAAGTACTTCTGGAGGCACTACGAAAAAAGCGCCTTGATACCTAGATCATGTTACGAAGTTCCAAGTCTCCCAGCGATTCTCGCTTCCCATTCCCTATACCGCCGGGAGTATCGAAGGGTCTTTCCACTTCGGTTCCATGAAGCCGAACATCGATGCGAATGACACAGGAAGACTGTTGATAGAGGCCGAGAGCTTGGGTGCCTTGGGACAGCCACGCCAGACAATGCCCTGGGAGCGTAATCTATAGTGGGCCGCTGAATTCAATTACAGCCGTCCTTTCTCGAAGCTTTTCAAAAGACCCCAGAGATCGGCTTCCGGCAGTCCGCAAACGGCTTGAGGCACGCAAACATAACTTAGTTTTCGTCGTATACAATGCGTCAGGCTATAGCTTCGTCTCTTGAAGCGGGCTTCAACCCGACTGTGCCTATTGTATTGTGCGTTGTTTGTGCTCAATTCCCGGGGGAATTTAGATTTAGAGCTGGCATCTACGGACAAAGAGGATGGATTGAGTTGGAGCGTTTTTTCTGCGTGTATTTTCTAAGAAATTACTCACTAGAGTCGTTTTAGTGTAGTGTTAATAACTAAACGACTGTAACTATCAAATTGCACAGATATATTGCAAGAAAACACTACGCTTTTTAAGATTTTGGTAAAAACGATGCCACAGTCACGACGTAAAGGATAATAAAACGGCTTGCTCCGGAGGATAAATCTGGTAAATTATGAATCCTCCATGCATCCACTAGAGCATCGAACCTTTACGTTCCCTATTAGGGGCAGGAAAAGATTTAGAACGTTTAAGTCCAACAATCATTGTTATTGGTATTATACTGGTTTCTATATTATTATTACGAAAGCGAAGGTTCGTTGCAGCGTATCCTCCCATGCCTATTAGGTCAATGTATGACCAAATTTTCCTCTTTCACTCCCTAGGTGACTAGGAAGTGGCTGCCCCCCCCCCCCGTAACCCACGGACTCGAGGAGCTTGTGCTGCAACCGCTTTGCGAGCCTTACGCTTCACCACCTAAGCTTCTTCGTTGTTCATGGTGGGTAGCAATATCGAGGTGCACTCAGCGATGTCCGGCGAAAGAGAAAGGAAGCGCACGAGCGAGCGTTATATATAAGCGTGGTTCCATCAGACGAGAGCACGCGCTGAGAGTCGAGCGAGCGAGCGTCACCTAAGCGGTGGTGCGCCATTTATAGTGTGTTATTAGACAGTTATAGTTTAGCGTTAGCGTGATAGCATAGGTTAAGGGAATGACGCTATTGTGCAGAAAACGTTCGTTGTAGGCAGCGTCTTATAGTTTAGCAAAATAGCGCTCACGTGGTTTACGTGCCCCAAGTGGAATTTTGGCGCCACCTATTAGATGGTTAATAAGTTAAACAGTGAAAATGAAAATAAAACGAGAATGTTTGCCTATGCCACCGCGCGAAGCTTTGTTAGAAGTTTATTTTTGTGATAATAAAAGTAAATAAATATGAACCACGTACAAAACGCGAAAACACCTACGTTGCCGATTTGTTTACATTGATCTTGTAGTTAGGCCTAGGCGCGTTCGAAATGGGAAGCTATCGCAAAAACTTCGCCAACTTATCCGTAATACTCAGTAATCGAAGCTAACTGAAGGAGAGCGAAGCCACTTTGAACTGTCGTTTGCTGCGAACAAGGTGAATCTTTCAACAACTACGCCAAAATCACTTCAAAGCGGGCGTCCGAGAGCACCGCCATGTTTACGTGCACTACGTGCACCTACGCTACCTGAAATCTGAAATATACCGCGCCTACGGTATGCGGTACGCGTAAAGTACGTATCTGCGCATGCGCACTTCGATTCCGGTATCACGGTACGGCCGGTATCACTACAAGCCCGGTATACTATAACTCTCTAATGAAGCGAAGAGCACAAATGCACCTCTAGCGGGAGCAATGAGCACTAGCGTGCACACCGGCGCAGTCACATGGGCGCAACGATAAGAGACAACACCGCCCCAAAAAGAGAAAGCTCGTAAAAATGTGTGCTGTGGAACAAATGTGTATTTATTTGTTACTGACTATGTGGTTTGTGTTACTCTCTAGAAAGAAAGATTTCGCTTACGATGTGCAGAGTTTAAAGAAACTCTGCACTTTGTCAAGCATGGCAGCTTTTGCCATGCTTGACAAAGCAGGAATTCTCTCATTGCATTCATTCATTGACTGCATTCCATGCTAGCCTATAGTTTTGTAAAACAAAGCAAATAGTATTGCTCTTGACAATAAAGCTAACTACTGCTATAATAATGGTCAGAATGGGGGTGATGCCCCGCCGCGGTGGTCTAGTGGCTAAGGTACTCGGCTGCTGACCCGCAGGTCGCGGGTTCAAATCCCGGCTGCGGCGGCTGCATTTCCGATGGAGGCGGAAATGTCGAGGCCCGTGTGCTCAGATTTGGGTGCACGTTAAAGAACCCCAGGTGGTCAAAATTTCCGGAGCCCTCCACTACGGCGTCTCTCATGATCATATGGTGGTTTTGGGACGTTAAACCCCACAAATCAATCAATCAATGGGGGTGACCACACCATGATGATGCAATTAATGTTCGGCTCTAAATAAACTTTGATCATGCATGCAAAATACAAACCATGTTTGCGTGCACTATGTTTCTTTCCAACTGACCATTGTTTATTGCAATTTACTATTGGAATAAACAACCGAGTGATGTTGTAAGTGGGAGTGAATGTGGCGGATTCGTTTTAAAGAAAGTAAAGAAGATCTGAATGTAAAATTCTAAAATTTTGAAGCTTTTCTTTAGTTTAGCTAAGTTTCAATATTACTCCGGATATATTAAGGCTTGTTACAAACCGTACACGGTGCTACACATTGCATTAACATGTTTCCTTTGTATGTGTTTTGTTGTGTTTATTGTATTTTATGTTTTGTTTTTGTGTTTGCTTTGAATATTCCTTGTAGACGTAACCCATACGTATTGTAACTATATACTCCCCCCTCTTGACTCACGTTTTATTAGGATACATCTGTAAATAAGTAAACAAGTGTTACGTTCCGTCATGAAGGTCATTTTTTGGAAATTTATTGTTCGTGTCCTTAAATCCTGTGATATGTGGCCTGGGTCAATGCTTAGGACCACATACACAAATTAAATGTAAGGGGTCTATTCTACACCCACAAGCCCACAAAAACGTTTTTTAGCTGATTTCGACAGCCAAAGTGAATCCTAAAAGTACATTACTGAGTGAGATCACGCATATGCATTGCTACAACCGACAACTGAATTTCCAATACACTGTCGGAGACGATACCCATGAGGAGTATTTGAATACACAAAATAAAAAGCACGTCACACTTACTTATATTTCTTTAAAAAGTTTCAACGAGCTGTACGCGTGGTACATGAAGTGGCTTGCGAATACCAAAATAAAGGAAGGCGATTCGGAGGGATCGTTTTTACGTATGGCACAACCAAAATGAAAAGCAGCTGATAATTAGGCTAAGGAAAACTTAAAATACACAAATATATCGTTTTAAGTGCGTTGCAATGATTGTGACATAAAGAAGAAAAATAAAAGTGAACGCAAACAGAGCATGTCATCGGAAAGGCCTGAACCTGCGACCTTCGCAGGTTCTGTACCTTTGTTATGTGCTAGTTCTAATTACGGATGTAGAGGCTCTTTCCTTGCACCACTTCAGCTGTCTTTCGTTTGTGATTCTCACATAACATAATCTTGTACGCGATTAAGGCACTAAACACACCCGAGGTGACTGCTCTTACGTTGTGGGCATGGCAGTGTTTACGAACTAATTGAGGAAGTATAACTTATTTACCTATAGTTACACAACATTACTTTACATAGCACTCACAGAAAAATTGCATTTGTGTTTGCAAAGTTCTATTTCACCATTCAATTGTAAGACAGGCCTCCCCTTAAAAAAACAACAAAAACGTGACCCTGCATCTTTGTGTTGATAAACAATGAAGTCTGTCATCATGAAACAAATGACCAAACAAAACAGCCATTCCGAAAAACGCATACTCAGTTATTACGGACCATCATTTTCTCGTTAAGAACCATTTACTTTCCATTTGGCGACCCAGATGGCTTTGTCTTTCAATATCCCGAAGCACTTGAAAACATTGCCTCTAGATTACTGTTTAATACGCCAGAGGCAATTTATTCTTCTATGTATTATCTTATAGTTTTCACAGAATTTCGCAGCATGCGGGATTCATAAATTAGATTTATATTCACCCACCAACCAGCTCTTTTGAAGTGCAAAACCTATATTTGAAAGTGTTTTTATGATGAAAGGGCACAATGCCACCGGGTCGCTCAGGAACGTTTTGAATGCAAGTTATTGAACATTTGTTTCGGTTTCGCGCAAATTATACTACAGATCACTTTGAACATTATGCCTCTGGGCACTTCTGTGGCGACGCGTGAAAAAAAATTGGTACAGAAAGAAAGAGGAGGAAGGGGGAAAAACTGCACAGCTCTTAGTAGTGGCGCAAGGGTGGAACACATATCGGAGACAGTGTGATTAGTTTCGGAATTGCCGCCAAGATCTTGCCAGAAATGAAATTTCTTTCCCTAGTACTAAGAGTGGCTGTACTTGGCTAGAGTTGTCACGTGACCACCTGTTACGCAATTTTGTGACGAAAGTCACACAACTGGTTATCTCATTTTTGCTGGAGACATCTTACGTGACTAGCTACCAGTTGTTAAGTGATTTTAGTCATGTGACTAAATGATACGTAATTTTTGTTCACGTGAGCAGTTGTATTGTGACGTTACGTCATTCTAGTATCTCGAGTAGATGTTACGTGGTGTTACGTTCCCAGACATTGCGTATTGTTACATCATTTTATTCACGCAGCAGATTTTTATGTGATTTCACGTGGTTTTGGTCCCCTAATTAGTTGTTACGTGATATTTAGTCACGTAACAAAGCAGTTCATCATGGTATGTATTTCGTGTTCCACACGGGAAAACGGGTGCACGTGCAGAAGCGAAGCAGAAGTTGAAGAAGACGAAGCGAGCGAGTATTGGATTCGTGATTATAGCAGTCCTATTCGCTCTACTCGACGCAACGAAAAGCTTGAAGGGCTCTACTCTTGAAAGCAAAGGAAGATGGACGCGGTAGAAGGCGAACAAAAAAACGAGAGAAATAAATACAGAAGAAGCCATCTTGAGAGTAAAGCACGAAAAGCGATAGAGATTAAAAAGTAATGTCAAGGGGCTTAAGCTGGCTAGAAAGAAAACGCTTCGCTGTCTCGCACAGGAGTTGGGAAGTAGGGATCGGCAAGTGAACAGAAAGAGATAAAATTCCTCATTCATACCCATAGAATTTACAAAAAAACGGGTCTGTCTTAAGTCTCCAAGGACTTGTGCAACTATGCCAAGCAGAGCCGGTTCGAAGCCGACTTCAACACCGACCATGCATATTAGTAGACAACCAACATAAAAAGCTGCAAGAAACTAGGTTATAAATAGCTCTTCTATTGCTCCAGCCTTGCACAAGTATAGTGTAGGCTCACCTAATTTTTTCATTCATATGCAAAGAAGCTGCCGCTTGCGTTCGACGCATCAAACGCTTGACAGTCACACCGGCACCAGCACAGTCAAGAGTTGAGCTCGGGCCTTCTCAGAATCGACGAGTTTGTATCTGAGTTCACGCGTCTATCAGTTTGATTGGCAGACGCCTGCAGTGAAGATCGGGTACGTACACCACGTGTGCTCTTGCCAAAGAGCAGTGCTCACGTCGAGCGGCACTATTAATCTATCAGCTTTATCGAGAAGACTATGCACACACGTACGTGGAAGGAAAAGTGATATCTCCACGCGGCCACGATGTCTCGCATTGAATTTCACTGTGCTAATAACGTATCTAATCACAGCCGCGTTGCCGCCGTGATGTGAGCGCCCCTGGTGACCACTTGTCGTCATATTTATACTGTCACGGGGTCGTGACGTGGCCGAAGACAGGATACTTTGTGTTGGGATTTAACAGTTTATTTGGGCGAACCTGTGCCCAGCAAACGGAAAGTCCGATTACAGTAGCAGTTTTGCACAGATAGCAGTGAGAACGGAGCGTCGGCCGTCGATCAACTACTGACAAGCGGCGAAGCGCGTCGGCATTTATACTCTTGCCGTCGAATGTTCTAGCGTTGTCGCTGGCGGTGGCGTAGGTTCCAGAATGATCTGTACAGTTCGCAGAGTAGGCGTGATCTTATCAAAATGATCTACTACAGTCCGGAAGCTTCTCGAAAACTGCAGGCACAGTTTCCGCTGAGAATTGTGTAGTGTTTTGGGACGATAACAAAACTTGGGAAATGGAACGTGGCAATACGCAATAATTGATGAAAAACGAAACGAGCAGTACGACAGTGCTGTGTGTGCACCCTTGCTGCCGTCGAGAGTGGAAAGTTCCATGCTACAGGTGGAACGAAATAACCTGTCTGAAAGAGAACAAACGCACGCGAACACGCCTGTGGGGGGTGCGTGTTGAAATGGCAAAATGATAGAGCGATGATCACGCTGACGTCGCTGCACTGTTAAAATGTTGACTGAGTGGCGGCGCTGACGTGCTCGCACGGGGTGTTTCTTTCATAATTGTCGCAAATGTCCCACATCCGTTTCTGTAGCCATTTTTATGAACGCTGCTATCACGTGCTCCGCGATTTCTTCATATCATGGCCACCGGGAGCGAGCTCGGAGCGAACTCGTCTACCCGAGAAGCTCCAGGCATCCTGCCTAAGCACCCCACATTGCTTGTACAGTGGGAATCGATGATATGCGAAGCATGAAGAAGGGGGGTTGATATGGCACTTTAAAATCAGCACAAGGTTACAAGGTGGACGTAACTTATGCCGTATATAATTTTTGTGTGATGATTATTGTGTTCGGACGAGCAACTTCCTTTCGTCACCTATTAACGTCACCTGATACCAAATTTAGCATACTGAAACGGCCAAGACCACGCTATGAGCGTAGCATGTAGTCATGCTTTGCATGACACGCATATCATGGCTATCATGTTCGGACGTGTCACTTACTTTCGTCGTCTATTCACGCTACGTGATACCAAATTTGGTATAAGTGGACCAAGTGAAACCGTTGCGAGCGCATCATGACCATCGTATCTTGTCATGTTTTTACATAAAAGTCGTGCGATTATAAGGTTTCCACTAGTCAAAAACGTTCTTCCATTGACGTCACGTAACACGAAATTTAGTATATGAGGAGCTAGCTAAACGGCCGTGAGCGCATCATGAGCATGGAATGTAGTTTTGTTGTTACATGACACGCCTCACATGATTATTATGTAAGCGCCAGTCACACACCTTCGTCTTTCATTCACGTCCCGTAATATCAAATTAGGCATATGTGAAGCTGGCGAAAGCAGCGATGGCCTAGAGGTTAGAGCATCCGCATCGCATGCAAAAGGTCCGTGGTTCAAATCCCGGTGCCGCGCAGCTCCCGACCGGATAAAAAAGAAATCCGCGTGGTGATGGAACTGCATTACAAGGCCTGGGATGCGGCCTCACCGGTAACCACCGCCGGGAACGCACTCCCTCACCAGAGAAGGATTGGCCACCTTGGTGCAGTATCTGGCCACTACCTCCCACATGCATACGTCAAATAACTCACGGCCCTCAGTCCCCTGAAGCTGTGAAGCAACTGACCACGGCGGCGGTCAGATCTGCAACGCAGCAGAGGGTGCTAAGAATCTCTGGATCCAGACAGGCCGCCATTGGAACCTGAACTTTGCAACGTTTAACGACAGAACCTTATCTAGTGAGGGAAGTCTAGCTGTATTATTCGGGGAGCTAGAGGGTGTTAAATGGGATGTAATAAGGCTCAGTGAGGTTAAGAGGAGAGATGAGGGCAATACGGTGCTACAGAATGGGCACGTCTTTTGGTATCGGGGCTTGGCTGACAGACGAGAACTGGGAGTGGCGTTCCTAATTCACAGAAACATAGCTGGAAACATAGAGGAATACTATAGCATTAATGAAAGGATGTTAGGTATCGTAATAAACTGAATAAGAAATTCAAGATGAAGGTGGTACAGGCTTACGCGCCTACATCCAGCCATGATGACGCTTCAGTTGAAAGCTTCTATGCAGACGTGGAATCGGCAATGAGTAGGGTAAAAACACAGTATACAATGCTGATGGGAGACGTTAATGCAAAGGTAGGGAAGAAGCAGGATGGAGACCAGGCAGTAGGAGAATATGGCATCGGTGCTAGAAACGCCAGAGGAGAGCTACTAGTAGAGTTCGCGGAACGCAATAATTTACGGATTTTGAATACCTTCTACCGAAAAAGAGAAAACTGAAGTGGACATGAATGAGCCCTAATGGTGAAAATAAGAACGAAATTGACTTTATAATGAGTGCACACCCAGGCATCGTGCAAGATGTGGAAGTGGTTGGCAAGGTACAACGCAGTGACCATAGAATTGTACGGTCTCGAAATCGCCTTGACTTGAGAAAGGATTGACAGAAACTGATACACAAGAAGCCAGTCAATGAGCTAGCACTGAGAGGGAAAGTACAGGAATTCGGAGTCTCGCTTCAGAACAGGTACTCGGCTCTCAGTGAAGAAACCAACCTTAGCATAGATACAATGAATGATAATCTGACGAGTATCATTACGGAGTGTGCAGTGGAAGTTGGATTCAGGGTAGTTAAACAGGACACTGGCAAGCTTGCAAAGGAAACGAAGAATCTCATTAAAATCATCAAATCATGAAAGTCTTAAGTACAACAGACAAAATAAAACTGGCAGAGCTTCCGAAGTTGATTAATTTTCAGTTCAATACAATTTCTAATTTCAATTATCAATAATAGGCGTAAGGTATCCGATGTAAGAAGGTATAACATGGAAAGAATTGAACACGCTCTGAAAAATGGAGGAAGCGTCAAAGCAGTGAAGAGGAAACTTGGGATAGGCAAAAATCGGATGTATGCACTAAGGGACAAAGAAGGCAAAATAACTACCAATATGGATAGGATAGTTAAAATAGTGGAGGAGTTTTAGAGAGATCTGTACAGTAGCCGGGACAACCACAACTTCAGTACTATAAGAACTAGCAGTAACCCAGATGACATTCCACCAGTAATGATAGAAGAAGTCAGAAAAGCTTTGGAGAGCATGCAAAGAGGCAAAGCTGCTGGTAAGGATCAGGTAACATTAGATCTGCTGAAAGATGGAGGACAGATTGTGTTAAAAAAACTACCCACCCTGTTTACGAGGTGTCTCCTGACGGGAAGAGTACCAGAGTCTTGGAAGAACGCTAACATCATCTTAATGCATAAGAAAGGAGATGACAAGGACTTGAAAAATTACAGGCTGATTAGCTTGCTCTCTATAGTATACAAGCTATTTACAAAGGTAATTGCTAACAGATTAAAAAAACATTAGAATTCAATCCACCAAAGGAACAAGCAGGATTTCGAACAGGCTACACAACAATCGACCACATTCATATTATCAATCAGGTAATAGAGAAATGCTCAGAATATAACGAACCACTATACATAGCCTCCATAGATTACGAGAAGGCGTTTGATTCAGTAGAAATATCAGCTGTCATGCAGACACTGCGGAAATAGGGCGTCGATGAAGTATTTATAAATATCCTGGAAGAAATCTACAGGGGATCAACTGCTACCACAGTGCTTCATAAAGAAAGCAACAAAATACCAATCAAGAAGGGTGTAAGGCAAGGGGACACAATCTCCCCAATGCTATTTACCGCGTGCTTACAGGATGTTTTCAAAAGCCTAGAATGAGAACAGTTAGGGATAAGAGTTAATGGAGAGTACCTTAGTAATCGGCGCTTCGCCGATGACATTGCATTGCTGAGTAACTCAGGGACAAATTGCAACTCATGATTACGGAGTTAGATAAGTAGAGCATAAAGGTGGGTCTCAAAATGAAACTGCAGAAAACGAAAGTAATGTACAACAACCTCGGAAAAGAGCAGCACTTCGAGATAGGTAATAGTGCACTTCAAGTTGTAAAAGACTATGTCTACTTAGGGCAGGTAATAACCGCGGAGCCGAACCACGACATTGAAGTAACTAGAAGAATAAGAATGGGGTGGAGCACATTTGGCAAGCACTCTCAAATTATGACAGTTAGATTGCCACTATCCCTCAAGAGGAAGGTATATAACAGCTGTATCTTGCCGGTACTTAGCTACGGAGCAAAAACCTGGAGACTTACAAAGAGGGTTCAGCTTAAGTTGAGGACGACGCAGCGAGCAATGGAAAGGAAAATGGTAGGTGTAACCTTAAGAGACAAGAAGAGAGCAGAGTGGATTAGGGAACAAACAGGGGTAACGGATATCATAGCTGAAATCAAGAAGAAGAAATTGACATGGGCCGGGCATGTAGCGCGTAGACAGGATAACCGCTGATCGTTAAGGGTAACTAACTGGATTCCCAGAGAAGGCAAGCGGGTTAGGGGGAGACAGAATGTTAGGTGGGCAGATGATATTAAGAAGTTTGCGGGTATAAATTGGCTGCAGCAAAACAGGACCGGGTTAACTGGCGGAACATGGGAGAGGCCTTTGTCCTGCAGTAGACGTAGTCAGGCTGGTGATGATGATAATGAAGCTAACTAAATGGTGGCGAGCGCATCATGAAGGGCCCAATATACTACGACGTAACGTTGATACGCGCGCACACTGGGCGCAGTGACGCTACCCTAGAAAAACGCGAGCCCTCTATTGTCTGACGCAAGGCACGACCGGTGCGAACAGTGTCCGTCGACGCGGCCCGGCGGCAACCAGGGTGAAGTGCAACATGCTACATTTCGCGCCGATATCGTTACCCAGACAGCACTGTGTCTGCCTCTCTAGTTGAAGGAAGGACGCCGGGCGCGCTTTAACGGGCATGCGTCAAAGCAACGCAGTGCGGCGCGCGCCTGCGAGTAGGAATGCAGATCTGTGCCTGATGTGGCATTGCTGGCGTGACAGGACAAAACAAACGCCGGAACGCAAGCGCGCTTGGTCACGTCGAAGTGTATTGGGGCCTTCAGTGAGGCATATAATCATGTTCTTATATGACGCGCATATTATGATCATCATGCTTGCACCAGTCACATACCTTCATCATCCATTCACGTTCCGCAATACCAAATTTAGTGTGAAGGAAGCTAGTGAAACAGCCGTGAGCGCATCATGATTGTGGCGTGTAGCCATGTTGTTACATGACACGCAAGTCATGATTTTCATGTTAGGGTCTATCGCTTGCGTTTGCCATCCAGTCATGTCTTACCATACCAGTTTTGCAACATATCATGCCCACGAAACCACCGCAAGAGCAGTAAGACTATGAAATGTGAATCATGACATTCATGACATAGAAGTTATGAATTTCGTTTTATGACTGGTCACTTTTGATCGACATACATTTATGTTGTCGATAATATCATGTACCTTAGGGGAACCCTGATAGAATGTGAAGTAGCAGCGGGGAGCGCGGTGTCGCTTCGCTTGAAACGGCCGTCGACGCAGGTGCTGGAACAGCGGTTTGGAGCAAAACTCGGTGCAGTGTTTACTCGAGTACACGTTTGTTTGGAACGCAAAGACATGAGAGGTGGGTGGGATTTCCTGTAAGTTTCATTGGAGGTAAAGAGGCTGGAAGAGTAGACAGATTTAGTCAAACATCAGCAGGAGCCATAGGGACGCAGCCTGCTAACCATTTGCAATGGCGCGCCGCGCCCATAGGGATCCTGTGAATGCGCTACTTAATAATGCCAGAAGCTTGTATTACGTGGTTTCGTGTCTTGCGGAATTGTGTGTGCTGGTATAGAAAAGACGATGAAAAATAGCACGCAAGTGAAGATGATGCCTTCGCTTTGCAAGTGAGCCGACCAGCCTAACGTTCAGACAACCTTTAATTGCGGGTTTCTCCTCATTATAACGTGACATTTTCTGGTGGAAGTGCTGGGTAAAGTTTCTGCAGCTCCTCGCGTAAAATGCTGCGCACTAGCTCCGCGAAGTCTTGGATGGTGGTGACGTCGAGGGTTGCCGCAGATGAAGAGTGGAAGGCGACGTTGTTTGGCTGATCGTACTGCGAAGACCGGTGCCTTAGCATCTCTTCCATTGTTATAGCATCACAAAAAAATTCTGCTACAGTACCGGGTGGGTTGCGCACGAGTCCCGCAAAACGCTGTTCCTTTAGGCCCCGCATCAGGAAGCGTACCTTCTTCTCTTCCACCAAGGTGCAGTCGGCTCGCCAGAACAGCCGAGACATCTCCTTAACGAACGAACGCTTTCGTTGGGTCTTTCAATTCTAAAGTTCAAGAGATATTCTGCTTCTTCTTTTCGGTAAGAACTTCCATAAGTGTTCCGCCGGTGAGTGCAGAACACCAAACAGGTTGTCAGGGCAACTTCATGGTTTTCGTACCACACGCGTGCCGCATCCTTGAGGTAGAAGTAGACGTACCGGAGCTACCGACGGTTATCCCATTCGTTGAAGACGGCGACTAGCTCATATACTGGTGCAGTCAGTCTTAACGTCTTGGAAACAGTTGCCATAGAACCGCTTGGGTGTTCAAAAATGAATATCTGGATTGATATGTGGGGTTTAACTTCCCGAAACCACCATGAGATTATGAGAGACGCCGTAGTGGAGGGCTCCGGAAATTTTCACCACCTGGGGTTCTTCAACGTGCACCCAAATCTGAGCACATGGGCCTACAAAATTTCCGCCTCCATTGGAAATGCAGCCACCGCAGCCGGGTTTGATCCCGCGAACTGCGGGTCAGCAGCCGAGTACCTTAGCCACTAGACCACCGCGGCGGGGCAAAAGGCAATATCTAGTGCTTCCACTTGACGTGCGGTCAAGTTTTAGTTGAAGAGGGGTGAAGAGTGGTGTTACATGACGCAGTAACTGTCTCTGAGGCGAGAACACCACAACCGCGACACTCGGGGGAAAAGGGAGAAAGGGACACACACACACACACACACACACACACACACACACACACACACACACACACACACACACACACACACACACACACACACACACACACACACACACACACACACACACACACACACACAAACACAAACACAAGCACAAACACACACACACACACACACACACACACACACACACAGAGAGAGAGAGAGAGAGAGAGAGAGAGAGAGAGAAATCGATGTTTCTCGCTGTCAGAATGAGTCGACGTGATCTAGAGGCCACCACTGCTTTTTGCATTCTCAGCATTGGTGAACAGAAATTTGTGCTTCGCAACACACGCTCCTCCACAATCGATCTGGCTCTGGTGTCTTAGTCTTGCTCGTGCAGGTGGACACGAGCCACAGACACCGCCGGATTGGACCACTACCCATTGTCCGTTCACCCTTCCACCGAGTCGCGAGGCGAGGTGCGTGTACAGTGCCATAAGGTGGCGTGTTTTTCGTGAACAGTGTGTGAAACCATTGCTTGCCAGTGATTTATTGCTTCACATATCTCACATAATGACCTGTTTTGTGTTTGCCGGTGCCTCGTGCCCTGACGTCAAACAGCTGAATCTGCGCACCGCCCACCGTCGTGTACAGCGCATCGCGACCTGCACGAACCATGTCGAACAACGGACATAGCACAATCGCGTAGACGCAGTGTGCAGACGACAGGCACAGCGACTCAGACACAACAGCTAGTCCTATGTCTACTCGTCTCTCAGCTATCCGCGTCGCTGTAACCACGCTTGGCGCATCCTGAGAAGACTTCTTAACCAAAGAGCCCCTTGCCATCCTGTACTCGCGATTCCGGGTGTGCGCGGCATCAGAGAGCTGGAACCTTTGAAACTACTCGCTGACGCTTTCACCCCAACCCACCAGGCACCTATCAGCAGTGCCAGCACTGTCGGAGGAAATCATCCTGTCCTACCACTCTATGCACTGACTGACGCAGCCGTCTCACAGCACCTCACGTGTCTGTGCAACACCGAGTTCATTGAGCACAAACTCGTTCTTGTGCACAACCGGGGAGGTCTCCGCAGCGCAGTGACACCCCGTGGCATAACACACAGCATGCTGTGGAATCTCAATGCTGACCAGCGCCATTTCTTGCTCGCCACCTTCAGCGAGGTTTTCAGCAGTGGTTTCCTCCGGGATAACTGGCCGGTTCTGAATCGGTTCTGAATCGGTGCCGGTTCTGAATCGCGGAACACCAACGCGAAGCCTCACCTCATACCGGCTCATATCCCTGACATCCGTACTGGGAAAAACCATGGAGATATTGACGCTTCACCGTCTCCAGTGGATAGCCACTACGAGTGTCGCCTTTCCGCCACAACTGTGTGGCTTTCATGCTCTTTGCGCCACGGTTGACGTGGTTGGTGGGGTTATTGGCACCCTGGAGCAAGCACCACACCACCGAAAGTCAGCCCTATACTACTTCTGCTCGACGTGCAGTCAGCATCTGTCTCCCCCTCACTACGATCATCCAGGAAGTCTGTGCGCTTGATGTGCAGGGCAAACTTCTGCGCTATATCGAAGGTTCCCTCTCCAACCGCTCACTGACTGTACGTGTGGGGATGGCGAACAGAACGCCTTGCCCTGTCACCGCGGGAGTGCCACAAGAAAGCGTGCTGAGCTTGTTTCTGTTTGACTTGGCTCTAGCACGACTCACCTAGTGCCTTCCCCAACACGATGCCTTCACTGTTCACGCGGCATTTTACACAGACGACCTCGCCCTGTATGTGCGCGGTCCCAGCAGTTTCCTCTCCTGAGTGGGCAAATGACTCCGAACCACCCTAAAAAAGCCATTGCAAGTTTTCTAGACGGCATAGGACTACACATGCCGGTCGCCAGAACAGAGGCGCTCCTTGGCCAACCGTGCGCACTCTTCGACCTCGAGCGCCTCAATCGTGATCAGGACGGGGCTACCATCCGCTCTCAGCTGCGTGCTCTGCCTGACTCACAGGTCATATCTCTGTTCGAGAAGTTCGACTCCATTGTGGTGGACAGTACACATGAGATTTCCCCGTGGCCGCCACTTCACCAAAAAGTGCCACTCCCCATTGTTTTTGAGCTCCCAGGAAGTATGCTCAAAACGCTCCACCCCAGCTTGTGCCATCGCCCAGGAAGCCGCCTCCAGAATTGATCAGGATCTAGCCGGTAAGACAGTTTTTCATTGACGCCTTCTTCCAACTGTATCACTCTGCGGCCACTGCCTGCATGACACCACAGCTCGCATTGAAGCGCTAATGCCAGCTCGTCTAGCGCACTTCATCCACCACGGCTGGGCTGGTAGGCATCTACCTCTCTGCAGACCTCATCGGCAAATATACGCAATTTTCAGGCGCGGCTATCTTCACGGACTTGAGACTTGCCCTCCGCCAGCTCGCCGAGGAACACTGCACCCCCCACTCGCATGGCGTGTCGCGTGGTCGCTGAACAGCCTGTGCGATCAAGGCTGTGACGTTGTCCTTCAATGAATTCCGCCTCACGTTGGTATCAGCGGGAATGAGGCTGTCGATGAGCTGACAAAGAGATCGTGCAACCTTGTGGTTCCACTGTTAATGAGCGTGGAATACGCTGGCTCAGCGCGCCGAAACCTGCAGCGCGAGCTCTTTTAAAGTCAGCGTGACCAATGTAGGGCCGTCGGTTCTTCACCATGGCCTCTATCGCAGGGTACACAAACCAGAAAGGAACATTCCTTCCTCCTCGCACTCTGGACCAGTTCTTCTGGCCTGCTGATCACCGACACCATCTCTAGGGTGTGCCTTCGCTCTCCTGCATTTACTGTGCTGAAAGAGAAATCTTGACGCATCTTTTCCTCTCCTGCCCAGCCCTCTCCTGGCAACGCAAAGTGCTCGTGCGTTCCTACAAGCAGCTGGGACTGTCCTCTGTTACAGTGAATGACATTAGCCATCCGGTAGGATTGGCACATCATGTGCTCTCTACCTGCGCTCCATCCTCAACATAATCAAGGTTGCGCAACTGGCCGACCGGGGTGGTGGAGAGGGTGAATTGAGAGAGGTGTGTTTCGAGTGGACATAGGAGTCGGCAGCTGCTGTGGGTGAGGAAGGGAGTGACGTCAACGCGCAGCTGTGGCTTGACCTTCTTGGTACTGCTCCAAAATCTACGGTGAGGGGGTTTGTAAGGGGGCGCGGAACAGTATTACACAGGCCATTCAAAGAGCTATTTCGCATCTAACTTAGAAATGTTATCTTTTGTTAACACGAATCAATAAAATTACACGGATAGTCGGCTGAATAGTGACTTAGTATTGTGCTGAGAATACAACAATGGCAAAAAGGTAAGGGTGTATAATGAAAATACGAAAAAATAGTTTTGTACGACCTATACGGTTGCTTTTCAGGTGATGGCGTGTGCAGGAACACGCTTCTTTTAGCATGTCTAGCAAATGATTTTCCAAGTGTTATCTAAACTCTAACAAGAAACAATTGATTTCAGAGAACACAAAAGCAAATACATTCAGAAAGGAATGGTAAACGCTAAGCGCCAAGCAGTAAGCCTTGAAGGCATGTTGGTGTTAAGAATTTATTGATCCAGTCTAGTTAAGCCAAACAAGCACAGCTAACTGAATAAGTTTCTGACTGAACTAGTATAAGAAGCAAGAGCATATAATAAAATAATAGGTCACGCTGCCTGACATCACTAAGAAGCGACAGCATTTATAATATGGGAGGTAACAAAAGATTGATAGAAAGGAACGCGGCTTGGGACAATAAATTGAAGCATGTGTGCTGCCGTTTACTGACTTGAAGTCGATAAACATTACCATAATAAATATCGGGACCTTCCACCTGTCACTTGAGACCACGATGAACGAGAATTCGGGGCTTCGTGCTAAAGAAAGAAAGCCGCGTTTAGCCTCAGAAGGAATGGTTTATTTGAAGTAATTACAAATTCTTAAGGCTGGATCTTTTTTGCTCGACCGCGTCATGTTGTATATAACAACCTAGCGAAAAAAATGATCAAGCCTAGAAAAGAGAATATTGAATGCCAAAGTAAAAAACGATGGACCCTACGCAGAAGTTAGTGACACATCACGAAGTTAAAGAATGCGTGCATGGTGAAGGTAGGGCATCGATTCTGGGCAATTTTATGGTGGCGAGACACGGAGCAAGAGTTCAGGCCTTGCAGTGTTATGCAACGTGAATTGAAAATATAGCTTATTAAGCGATCCCTGCTGGGCGCTTCACGCATAGCGTTGTGCGGCTTAAATGAATATAGTAAGGAAGAGTTCAATGCTGCAACAAATGCTTTTCAGGGGGAACTGCTGACATGTTGCAGTCTCGAGTTACAATCTTCTGAAATTAACCACGACTGAAACTGACATGCTGTCTTTTAGAAAGCCCGCAAGAAAAAGAATTCTTGCGCCTCCCATAAGCTTGCATTCGAATAGTTCCCATAAATATTACGCCTAAAATGGCCGCGGTTGAAGAGCCGCTCATATCCAGGAAACCGAATGAAATGTATCGTTTCCTTGTCCATAGCTAGCACTTTACACTGAAAAGGACTAGCGCATTCGAGCGCTTGTTCTGGGCAACATGGGCGTTTTTCTAAATGCGAAGCATTTATTGAAGATAAAAACGCCCATCGGGCATGTATGTCAATAGTTTGCGTGTCTGCATATCTGGCCGCCTATGTCCGGGCACTCTCGTAGTCGCCTCCTTCACTCGGTAATGAGCACAATTAGAATAATAGGGTGTCAGGGTATGACAAACATGATTATCGGATCATGTCACGAAGAATGCGAAAATTCTGCCACTTACATTACCCAACACTTTTCTCTAATCATTTGCGGCATATACCGGTGCACTACGGCCCCCGTATGCGGGTATGTACCACAGGTAATTCAAAAGAACGGTGTATACAGACACTTCTAATTTAAACGGGCGTTCTGCATAGCAGTCGATCATTCTGCCACAGAACCAGGCGAAGTCTTGAAACGGCTCGAAAAAAATCCATACGAACGTGTTGGCGCAATATCAAGTGTTCTTTGACGTACTGCCTATCTTCTTGCTGTACTGGCCCGTTCTTTTTCTTATCAAGGTGATATAAATATTTATGTAGTACTATATTACAACGCCATGCCCGCTTAACGTTAATTAGGGTTCAATGCTGGCTCTGCTTCATAAAAGTAAAATTAACATAGTACACAATTGTACAATTCCTTATGTAAGATCCCAACCGGTACCTTTGAGGTAATAAAATGAATATAATGAATACGTGCTCCTATATGACTCAGCCAGCTATATACAAGTAATAATGTAACGGATGATACGGATGATATTCTCAGCTTGACAAAGAAAACGCAAATTGCAACGCAATGTACACTTCGTTAAAATAAATACCTACACCTGTACAAATCAACGAGTGCTGACGTTAGTTCAGGCCATAAGCTAACAGCATAATGTTGTCGGTGTGCTCCTGACAAGGGGGATGCAACCGAATAAGTGCTTTAACTCACTACTGGCCTTCATGAAGGTGGTAGGAAGGGAAGCGGTTGGGGAGAGCGGCTGCTGCTGTCGCTAGAGAGAATGACTGAACCAAATGAATGGGCTGTGCACGCAGTGAAACCCCGAAAAGGGGAGTGAAACCCCGAAAAGGCTACGTGGTTGAAGGTGGTTCACATGCGTACCGGTTTGAGGGGGAGGAATAAGACGAAGAAAGATGAGATGGAGAAAGGTGGAAAAGAGGTGTGAGAAATAACTTCGATGGCGGAGTGCGAGCCTGTAGGAAGGTCCACTCTTGACCAATTGCACTATAGAAACCTACACGCTGACGGCGTCACAAAATGCATGCCGGCTGCCGATTTCATTTTTGTATTAGCTTAAAGGTTAGCCATTCGTCCAACAGAGTGCAAGAGACAGTCTACGCACTCTCTGACAGATTCCCAAGATGCTTGCCGACTGTTTCTCAAAGGCGTCCTTCCCAAGAGCGTCGTACGCATGCTAGAATCCAACCTCCAAGAAGACCACGGCATCACATGGTGCCCCGCCCACGAAAGTGTAGGAAGAAATGAATGGACAGACCGCATGGTTCGAGCATTAACTTTCCGAGCCGCGGACATGCCGACCTGGGCGGAGTACTTCACGCCTACGCTCCCGCGAGATATCCTTGAAAGACAAAGACTGGCCCGGCAGATAATGGCGCCACCCCACCGTAAACTCACTCGCAGGAAATCCAGGGATTGGAGACAAATACAGACGAAGACATATCCCAACATACACACACTTGATAAAATCCAGCCATCCCAATTTGCTGACCGCTGCCCTTGGTGCAGTGACACACCGACACTCCAGCACATGACCTGGACTTGCCAACAAAGACCAGCAGAGGGCAACTGACTCCTCGTAACACAAAACGAATTTAAAAGGTTGTGGGAGGTACGACTCGCCCGGCAGGACATGGGAAGCCAGAGGACAACCTTGGACCAGGCCGAGCGAGCCACTCGGGACAGTAGGGCCCTAGAATAAGTGCTCCACCCACGGAAACCTTAGTATGCCGTTTCAATAAACTTCACTACTACTAGGACGCTACGTTCTCATGCACAAGTCAACGTAGAGTAGTTATCCAAATTTACCACCTTTCCTACAAAACTCTAGATAAAGTCTGCTAAAATCTCAGTGAAAAACAGTCAAGCACTCACCACACCCTGCAGCCATGATCTCGGCGGAGACGATCCCGTTGCTGGCCCGAGCTTCTTGCGACTTGGCGTGAGCAGAATCCCGTCGCTGTCATCCAGTTGTTATGAGCAGCGTCGATGGCCGAAGCGGACCCAGCGGGTAGCGAGGAGCTGGGTCGTGGTCGTCATTCCGCAGGCCACGGGGACGTTCAGAACTCGAGAGAGCTGAGGCAGAGGGACAGGCGTAGAGGAAAACTTAACAAGACGTTTATTTGCAACATGTCGGACAGTAACGTCCGAACGACGACTCTCTCGCGACTCTCTCCTGTTTTCTTCTGGCGGGCTGCTCCCGCTGCCTCGCCGTGCAGTTCCGAAGATAGGGGCGGAATGTCTCTTCGGGGCACCAATCACTCATGGAGAGCACAACACAAGTATCCCTTCACACACGTGGCAGATGCACGTGGCACACGCGCGGGGACTCGGAAGCGACCACGCAGAAGGAATTCACGGCAGTCGCTCCTGTAGCACACAACCGGCCTTCCGCACATTCCAGAGGGGTCCGCTCGTAGCCACGGCTCCGCAGGCGAAGCGCAAAGCCGAGACAAATACAGCCGGTGCAAGTGACAACCCGCACCCCACAAAATAATGTCCGAGATGACGGGAAGGCACGCTTGGGGGCAGCCGGCCCAAGGACTTCGTCCCAAGGGAACGGAGACTGACATGTGGAGAATGGGCATGATTAAGAAGTCCGCACTAGAGATCTAACGAACTTTTAGGCAGGAAATTGCCAAGGTAAGGATCTATGATAATACTCGGGGTAGTTCTCTACTGTTTGAGGCCAGGACGGGAGTACTGTGAACCAAGACATATCGAGCCAAATACTAAGGGGTAGACACAGTATGCAGTGCGTGTGGAGAGGAAGAAGAAGCTGCCGAACACATTGATAATGTTCTGTAAAGGGCTTCACCCTATAGTTCAGAATGATGGCGCAGAGTTTTTCAAAGCACTGGGGTTTAGGGACCCGGAGGGCAAAATAGACTTTAAGCGGGTAGACTCAACTAGAAGGAGGTCATCTGATTGGTGGCTAAAGTCAAGGCACGAGTGAGAATTAAACTCTTCACTGCAAAGTACGAATCCTCAAATTCACTTTTTAAAGAAAAAAATAAATCTAGTTTTTGGTTCATTAAGTATTACGGCTTGGTGGCGCTAGCCACTGCCTGATCTAAAGGGTACAGCCATATCCATCCATCCATCCATCCATCCATCCATCCATCCATCCATCCATCCATCCATCCATCCATCGTTACTGCTTGTGGCCAACTGACAGTTGTGCAGCACGACCAGTCTTTTTTTTTCAATCAAGAAACTCGTGAACGCCAGCTGCCTGCATCGTCATTGTGTGGTGAGAAATAGGAAGAGTGTAGGAGAGAAGGGGCACGTAGGCGTTGCAAGGCGAGAGATCGGGGAAACGTAGGAAAGGAAGAGGTGCCCATGCGCAATAGGTGTGTAAACCAAGGAGGTTTAACAATATTGCTGGAGTGGAAATTCTTGTCCATGAGTGAAGCCGTGCCAACCATAATAGAAGGCTTCGGCAGCAATCTTACTAGGGGCATGATGAGCTGTTGGCCTTTCAGCGATTGAGAAGGAGCGTTTTCCTCGCACACCCAACGAGTTAAACGTGGCAACCTTTTCGAGTCAAATAGTGCTCAAAGTGCGTCCTTGTGTTAATAGGTTTTTTTTAGTAAGCCTCGAATTTAGAGCAAACAATATTCGAGATTAAATCACCGGTACAAAGCTCTGCGGATCATTTCTTCAGAAACAACTATCTTTTAATTCATAACTAACTTAGCCTTTACAGCGACAAATCAAAGCCATTTGATGTCGTAGTGGCTACCAACAGAAAATAGCATGTATCTGAGATCTTTGAAGGGCAAAAGCTGGCTGCACTACTGCTGGCAAAACAATGCTGGAGCTTCCACTCCAGCAATTTTTTAAAACCTCCTAGGTGTAAACCCCGCAAGAGGGATGCCTGGAGTAGAGTGGGGAAGCGAGCGTTAACTAGCAGACGCGGCCAGCGTGGACTTTGTGAGGCGTGAAAGGAGGGAGCGTAGGAAAGAAGGGAGAGTGAGTGGGGAAGCACATGCCAAGCAAGGATGGTCACGCCGCACACTGGATTGAGCTCGACCTCAAAACACTTCGCATCTAGAAGATAAATTGGTTTTCATTTGAAATGCGAAGCATTTCTTAGCGAACTTCTGCGACATTGAGCGTATGTATGCATCTATCTAGCCGTCTACGACTTTTAGCTCTCCTGGTCGTTTCGATAATGGTATCAATACCAAACATGGTACGACATAAAATGACTGTATGAAAAACATATTGGACAAGTCGTAATATGGAAATCATGATATGTGTGCTATGAATGTCATGATTTACATCTCGTGGTCCTGCAGCTCTTGCGGTGGTTTCGTTCACATGGCATGTTGCAAAAGTGGTAAGGTATGGTATGACTGCATGGCGAACACAAGCGACAAACCCTAACACGAAAATATTATACGCGTGTCATGTAACAACCTGACTACATGCTACGCTCATGATGCGCTCGCGGCTGCTTCGCTAGCGTCACATATACCAATTTAGTATTACAGTACGTGAATGAATGACGAAGGTATGTGACTGGTGCAAACATGATAAGCATGAGATACGTGTCATGTAACAATGTGACTACATGCCACGCTCATGATGCGCTCGCGGTCGTTTTGCTAGCTTCACTTATACCTAATTTGGTAATACGGGACGTTAATGGATAGCGAAGGTATGATACTGGTGCAAAAATGATAAGCATGAGATACATGTCATGTAACATTATGACTACATACCACGCTCATGATGCGCTGGTGCCCTTTCACTAGCTTCACTTATACCAAATTTGGTATTACGTGACGCCAATTTGATGACGAAGGTGTGTGAATGGTGCAAACATGATAATCATGAGATGCGTGTCATGTGAGAGCATGACTACATAGCCACAGTCAAGGAACCAATACATTTCGACGTGACGCAGTGCGCGTGCTCGCCGGCGTTCATTTCGTCGCGTCACGCCAGCGTTGCCACGCCAGGCGCCAGTCCTGCCATATACTCACAGGCGTGCACCGCACTGCGTTGCTTTGACGCATGCGCGTTTCAGCGCGTCCGGCGTTTCTCCGTTACGAAAACAGGGAGACGCAGTGTTCTCTGGATAACGGGCATTGGTGCAAAATGCTGCATATTGCATTTTGCGCCTGTAGCCGTCGGGCCGCGCCGACAAACGCTGGTCGCGCCTGGCGTCAGACTATCAGGCCGCGTTCACACTGAGCATTCCGGCCGCCGAAAGTGCTCCGAATCCGGTTCAGCGGCGGCGAGGTCCGCCGAAAGGCCCCTCTCCGCGCCGATCGCTCTCCGACCGATTTTTGCGGCGTCTGCCGCCGAATCAGTCACCGCGGACCAATAGGAGCGCTAGGCAAGGAATTTTGAAAAATGGTGGCCAAGCCCTACTCACTTGTTATGCCGCAGTACACGTAACTGAATGTTGAAACCAATGGGAGTTTAGCCTACTCTGTGCCTACTTCACGTCCGTATTTCGTGAAAGAGGTGACCGAGCTTTCTGTTGACATGACAGAGGTTGTCGCGGTCTTGCAGAGCAAATCGAACCCACCAACGCCGCTGGCGTCGGTAGTTTTTCTGCTCTTCGTGCATTACAAGACAACCACTTGCCAGCAAAGTAAGCAGTACTGTCTTTTCTTGCGTACGAGAATCGTCGAAGTATACACCACCGGATAGCGTAGTAGCGTTTGCGAGAAGTCACAACGACTGGGTGACAGCGCATCCGTCCAGCATTAGCCCCATGGTGAATGACATATTCGGCGGCACGGGGCGCGTCCAGTGCGAACGACGCTGCGTTTCGGTGGCAGGGGAATTTCGGTCGCTGTAGAAAGCGGATGTTTTAGTGTGAACTAGGCCTAAGAGTGCTCGCGTTTTGCTAACATAGCGTCGCAGTGACCAGCGTGCGCGCGCATCAACGTTACATTGGAGTATATTAGCGTTTCGTGATGCACTCGCGGCCGTTTTACTAGCTCCACATATACCAACTTTAGTGTTACGTGACATCAATGGACGACGAAATATATGACTGGTGCAAACATGATAATTCTCACACGAGTGTCATGAGATAACATGACAATATACGACGCTCATAGCGTGCTCGCGGCCGTTTCGCTAGCTCCAAATGTACTAAATTTGGTATCACGTGACGTGAATTGATGTTCAAGGTATATATAAACGACACATCCAAACATGATAATCAGGACTTGGAAGACATGTACGGCATCATTTACTTCCACCTCGTAACGTTGTGCTGATTTTGAAGTGGCATATGAATATTTTCTATCCGTGCTTTGCATATTATCAATTCCCACTGTGCGTGGGATCTTCCATTTTTTTTACAGCAACCCCTATTGCAAAACCCAGTGCCACTGGGTAGAAGCGTCCAGTGCCATGCCGGATTACGGGCCCACTATCGCGCTGGTACTGGGACGCTGGAGCGGCATGTTACTGGGAGGCGCTGGGTACGCTGCGCAAAATGGCTTCGCAGGGTTAAAACAAGGGTTCTATTCACCATATTGAAATAAATTTATAATAAAGAAGCAATATGACGTACATTCACCTTAAAAAATTAAAAAAAATGAATGTCTACCAACAGTATTCATGCTTCGCACCTTTTTGATTGCCGATCGAGTACTCTACCCACTACGCAAAGCCAGAACATGTTGATTGGGTCCTAAAATGATTATTTATCCAAAGACCACGCGGTTTGGCTTCATGTATACAAATCGCGCAGTCAAGATTGACACGATATTCCTTTCTAAATAACAATGGCGTCTTGATTCGACAGGTTTATGCTACAGACAGCATTATCAAACATACGGATGATGATTCTGCAAGTTCGCCTAAAGGTTAAGTTTTGGCGAAATAGCATCATGACCTTTGAAACTGCTGTTTTTAAAAAAGTTTTACTATAACTCATGGTATTCTTTTCTTGGCATGGAAGCGAAGCTATAGGCCAACGACTCACGCAAACGTTGCCGCTAATTTATTTATTAATTTATTGTAATGATTGTAGTCTGAATATTGCGCTTAAGTGTTCTGCTTAGATATAAAGATTACTTCTTCATTTTCCGCTGGTACCTCTTTAGTATAGAATGTAGATTTCATTCCATTTCATCTATTTTACCTTCAATCGCACATAGCTTTACAGAGGGGAGTGGGGTACAAAAAAATATTAAACTATAAACAAGAGCAAACATAGTAACATCAAAATCATAAAAATTACAAGACATGTAAATTTGATGCTAGGCAATACACTAAATGTATGTGTATGTGTGAATGTATGAGTGATCACAGCAATGAGATAAATGAACTTGTTTTGCCTTATATTTTGAACTTTGGCTTTTGGCAGGCATGTGAGAGTCGTGCTCCTTACATGTACCTCGAAAACTAAGGAGTGTTAGCAACGACATTAAACTGTAATAGCCCTTAATCATCCATACGGAGGTGCGAAAGGCGCACCATATATCGTACATCGCGTAGGAGACAAATAGAGAGGTTGTGCTTCCGTATATATTGTAACGAAGTTTCACTGACCTTTACAGTGCATTTTGGAACATACCCTGAAAGGTTTCTAAGAGAAATTGAAGAAGTTGACGTTCGTGTGTGAGATTTGATGTGCCCTGATACCGGCTCAGTGTTCTTACCCCATAACATTCAATTTCCCTTCATTGCCAAAAAAAGCAGTTCACGTGAATTTAGTAATACAGCGTTGTTAAAGACGTTCTTTGTTGTCTTGACTAAATTGCCGTGGCTCTAGTTAGGAATGCCATTGTTTGGAAGAGCTGAGCTTGAAAAGAAGAATGCTTAGAGAGCCACCAATACTGCAAGCTACTGCGTGCTTTTGCAGCGGGAGACTGAAAACATTGCAGTGCTTTATACACGGCTATATATACATATTACTGTTTTTTCCCATTTTCTAGAATCACCTTGCCGAAAAAAGATACCCGGAAAGTAGACGCTATTCTCAGGAAGATAATCTTCCTCCTTCACGGCGATAATCCTCTTTGCTGCGGGTTCTCACATGAGGGTTCATTCTAGCCGCACTCGCAGTTTCGTACCCTTATTCATCGGAGCTCAGACTTCCTACACGGCACTTTGGTTCACTCGCGAGAAATTGTGGCGAGGCGTTCTAAGCCGGCTGATAGAAATAGCGAGGTTTGGGGGGGGCGGGGGGAAACGACGCCAGTGCAAAGAAATCGATACGCTATTCAAGCAACTTGAGCACTAAGGAGTTGCGCCCGAATGCGAGACATTACGCGCTCGAACTTTACAGATGCGTAGATATTGCTTCTATAAGTCTTTTCACGGAGTGATGAACGATGACAAGCTTCATCTTTGTGAGCTAGTGTCTAGTGTTGAAAGTACCATGTAACGGGAAAATTCTCTACCAGAATGCTCGTGGTATGCTTACCAAGACGTAAGAGTTTTTCGCTAATGTTCTGTCGTCTTTTTAACCCATTATCGCTATTTCTGAAGCCTGTCTGGGCCATGAAATTTCCTCATCTGGCTTTACCCCCCCCCCCTTTACCCTCTTCCGCAGTGATCGAAATTTGAGTGCAATCAAACTGAAAGGGTGTGGCGTGCTTATTTTCATTGACAGTTCACTGAATTCTGTTAGACGGAAAGACCTGGATTCTTTAAAAAAATGATCTAGTTACAAATCAGCTTGCAAAGCCGAGGTGAATTGTTGATTGGATGTTTCTATTTACGAATCAACATTTCGACTGCCTTGATAAATGGTGTCATCTCTTCCATTGAACATGTGACTTTGTCTAATAGTGTCCACAGAAGTATTTCTCTTGATAACATCACTGTGCCCGAAATAGACTGGAGCACCCCTACCTTTTCTTTCTGTAATCATTTAATTTTAAAAAATGCAGCCTGCACTTGGATAAGTTGGCGTTGTATTTTCTACTAAAACCTAACACAGTCGGCCATTGCAGAGATGTTTTAGACCTCTGTTTGGGAAATGATCAACCCGCTGAAGTTTCACGCTCCAACATCGCTCTTGCTCATCCTGACAAATGCCACACATCATTTCTTGCGAGATTATTCATATGTCCTGAAACCATGAGCTACAACACTCATATTAACCTATATCCAAGATTTTCTCCAAAAATAGTTGACTACACGGGCTTTTATTAATACTTGTCAGCGATTATTTGGCTACAGGTTACTGACAAAACAAATGTTGACGATAAAGTTGAGAAGTTTATGGAACTTGTATAAACAGCATGAGTAAGTTTATACAGCAGCATGTGCCTAAACGTCATGGACCCTCCCACTGGTTTTCCCCTGAACTTATAAGTGCAACGAAATACAAAGATCGCGCACAAGAAGTCTGAATGTTCTCCATTCAGCAAGTGAGAGGAAGATATGAGCTCTTTCAGGACGCTCTCCATACGCCTATATAAACGGCACCACAGTAAATATACTGCATTATTAGCAAAATATGGTTCTGGCTGGCCAGCTGAGTTTGAAAGTATGTGCGCGAATGGTCTAGCAAAAGGAAGGAGTCCTTCAGACTCACTGTAAAAAATCGAGAATCGGGGATTGTCTCTGCCATACAACAATAATCGTTATCTACTCGAAGCACTTTCCTTGCGCTATCACCACCGTTCCGGTAGTTCGTAATCGCGAACGGCCAATGCCGCCTAGAAAAATGTTTTCAGGTCTGCTCAGTGCTACCATGACGTCACTCGTCTTGCTGTAGCGAGCGCGCGTCCGGGAGGCTCTGCATCCATTGCCACCATCATCTCCCTTTTAAAAAAAGCGTCTGCAGCAAGTTTCACGTGCTTAAAAACCTTTTTTTCTGCTTTTCGCGCCGAAAAGACGTTGGTTTAATTATTTTATAACGCTTGAAAACATTTGAAGATTTATTTGTATAAGCCTTTTCTTCTACAAAAAGGTTCAATAATTTGCGATATCGAACGTGTCGTCGATCTATGAAAGCAAAACTTATTAGACCACCAATGTCAAAAAATAAATAAGGTAAATTTTATTTATTCTTTACTTACACGCACACGCACGCAATATTTATGCCATGCAGAGAAACTAGTCATACTCATTTCAAAGGTTTTGCAGTTTTTTGTTTTTTGTTTCACTCTTTCAAACATCTGTCTTCATAGACTCGTAGCTATTCAGGGGAGTGCGTGGTGTGGCGTTTCTTTTTTGCTCTTGCCCATCTCGCATACTACCAAAAAAAGTACACCAATATCACTAAATAAAGATAGCTTATATAAGAACATGGTATTGACCGAGTGTCGAGATGACATGAAGAATCGCTTCTATAACTTAGAACCCAGGGGAGATGTTTATACTGGGTCTAGAGTAAACCGTGTAGTCCCGTGGGCGCTTCTAATGCACGGCCGGTTCTTTTGCTGGTATAATTGGTTGTGGTTCTCAAATATTATAGCTTGAAGTGGAGCTCACACACCTGAAAACTGCCAAGGAATCACTTTACCGTAATCGTCTACATGCATATATATTTAAAAGAAACATTATACGTTGAGGTGCTAGAAAGACTGGCGCTAAATTTTAATACCACAATGAAGTGGTTGGAGCACCGTCGAGAAAATACTATGAAGAAAACCGATGCACAATGCGATTCGACAGCACTCCTTCCATTGTTCTCAACGAAATAAACAGAAGTATTACAAGAAGTCCACTGCACTAATCGCCAATAGAAAAATGTATACCAACCCTGAAAAGAAAACGCCTTTTCTGAAAACGTACTGCTACGCGCGTTTATAATTTTTATGCCAGGGCTTACTTTAACAAGTCTGAAACACATATGACACCTTTGTTTTAGAGCAAGAACAGAACGTGGTGAAGATGGTGCCTTTAGAACGACTTAGATATGTGTGATACGGACACACGTACTGATATTGTCTACGTGGCGTCGGAACGGTGCACGCGTTATCAATGTGACATAGCATTCCCAATAGAAAAGTGACCAGCGGCGGGTTTTCAAGAAGGACAGCGCGAGCAAGTCAGATGACGATTATTGTTGTGTAGCAGAATTACTACCCGAGTACTTGATTTTTTATTACAGTGTAACGGACTCGGATGGTGTCGAGGTGCATGCCGTCGGTGACTGTTTTGCGACGCATTTTGCATCTTTTCATAAGACCTGAGACTCTAGGACTCAGACAGGACAACAACACAATGCAGTTAGCACATCTAGTGGTCTGTAGCGGGATAAAAAACTCATCTTTTTATGCATTAGGTGCTTGAAATTATCCTTATTCTGTGACCATGATGGCATTGCTTCCGACATACTAAATGATTATGATAGTATATTTGCCTCAGTAGTACTGCAATATATCATAACTATCTGAATGTTTCTCCATTTCCTAGCGTGTGCAAAACTACACGTGTTTTTTTTTTGTATTTAAGTCGGGCTGCCAAAGAGATGCTCCTAATTATCGCCCGATTTTCCTACTGTGTACAACATCAAAGATTTTTTATCTCATTCTTCACGAAATATTGTATGTGGGCGTGAATAAATTCATTGAATCCCAATCAACACGGGTTTCTCCTGGCCCGCTCAACTACCGCAAGTCTTCCCAGTCTGAGTGCACGACGCAAATCTCCCCACCTATTTTTCAGAGATGACAAGTCAACGTAGTGTACTCTGACTTGAGCAAGGTTTTTCACGTAGTCGGCCACTCACTGTCTTAGGTTAAACGTGTAAACTTTCATGTTGACTCGTATGTTGTGAATTTTCTACACAACAGCCTGCTTAATATAATATGTTATGTTGCCGTAAAGACCCAAACGTCTTCCTTGGACAAAGTGACTTGCGGAGCACCTCAAAGATTGCTGTTAGGCCCACTGTTACTTTTATTTTACGTCAACGATGTTTTTTTTCTGCAATTCGTTATTCTTGTTTCCCCCTAATGCCCACTTTATAGAAATTTATTCAGTCAACGAATGTCACTTGCTGTGGATTTGTGTTGTTTTTCCGTATGGTGTGTCCGAGCGGGGATCGAACCTGGCTTGTTTACGTGGCAAGCGGATGTTGCCGGTCGGTGAGTCAGCAATAACACTTTTCAGAATACCTAAATGAGTTAATTAATGAGCATATCTCGCAAAACAAACAACATGCCATTTCCAAAGTTTGTCAGTACCATGCCCTTATGTATGGTTCCTCGGTTTAGTGATTTTGGTGTTCTTTTTGATAGTGCGCTCAATTTCTCGGCTCACACTAAACGTGCTTCTTTGAGTATACTTCGTTTTTTCGGCAGTGTTTGTCGAATTTCTCGAGAACGCAGTTCTCCTACAGTCTTCCACGAATTGTACACTACAATATGACTTCCCCAACTGTAATGTGTATCTGTGATGTGTGATGGCATTGCTAAATCTGGCAGTGACGCCAATGAGCAAGTCCAGAAAAAAGCTTCTAAGCATTTAAAACCACCATTTGGCTAGAAGGGCCTCTGTATCGCGTTCTAACATAGCCAAATTGTTATCATTGCCATCACTTCACTGCCGATGAAATCACACTGGCCTGTTATTTTTTTTAAACTAGTTCACGGTATACTATCCTGTGCTTTACTTCTCAGTTGCTTAACGTTTTCGATTGGGCTAAAATAAGCACAGAGAATTGAGCAGTTTATGTACAGGGGAAGGGGGGGAGGGGGTTATATTGCCGAGCCACGCTACCATAGGATTACATGAAGTAGAGGCCTGGGAACATTTGATCTGCCCTGTACCTCTCAACTTCTTTGCACGCTCTGCCATGCACAGACCGCAAAGTTTCTATTATGTTAACTTTCATTATCTTGATGCCTTTCACAGTCCACTGTCATCGTTTTTAGGGGCGAAGCTCCAAAAGGCGTGGGTCTGTCCATCTCTTGTATGTATGTATGTATGTATGTATGTATGTATGTATGTATGTATGTATGTATGTATGTGTGTGTATGTATGTATGTATGTATGTATGCATGTGTGCATGCATGCATGTATGTATGTATGTATCAATCAATGTTTCTTTATTAGCATCAGAAGTGTAAATTGTGGGTAAGTATGCAGGAGGAGGTCCCAAGGTAGTAAACCGCAGGTGGGACCTCCTATGTTAATACAATGAAAAAGCTAAAATGTGAATAACGAAAGAACAAGTCACAGAACATTTCGAACTTTTTTGACAAACAAAGCAAGATATCGAAAATTAACAAAATCTAGCAGTTATACGTTTAATAGAAACTTTTTAAATTTTCTTTAAAAACAAGAATGTGAACTCTTTCACATCATGTGATAAACAATTCTATAATAAAATTGATGAAAAACCAATGCTCATTTTTCCATAATTAGTGCAAACTTTAGGTAATAGCAGGTTATGGGTGACCGCGAATCTAGTATTATTGGAATTATTCAACGAGGTAATAGGAAATATGTCGATAGTGAGGGTATGGTGAAAAATTTTGAAAAACAAGACACACACACTATAAACGTACATTTGGGAGATGGGTAATACGTCAAGCTCGCGAAAAATCTCATGTGATGGCGCTTGACGTGAAGCGGAAGTTATGAGTAGAATTGCTTGTTTTTGCAATACCTCTAACGCCCAAATATGCACCGATTATGAATTAGCCCATGATGTAATGCAATAACTGAGATGACTGTGTATAAATGCATAATACAATGCCTTCAGAGTTTTGATGTTAAAACCCATTCGTGATTTGACCAACGCCCTGATACCGTACGAAATCTTTTTACAAACAGAATTGGTATGTTGCTGAAATTTTAGATGTGTTTCTATTATAACTCTTAAAAATGACGTATGATCACCTAAAGAAATAACTACTGAGTTCACATAAAGGTAAGGAATGAATCCTAGTTTTTTGTTTGGTGAATAAAAAAGCATAAAACAGGTTTTAGACGGATTAATGAACAATTTATTAGAGTTGCACTAGTGAACAAGACAATCAAGGTCAGCTTGAAGTCTTGATACGAGAGTCGCTAAATCCAAGTGATGAGGAAAGGGAGTCGTGTCATCAGCAAAAAGTAAACAAGAAGAATAATTAAGGCAACCTGGTAAATCATTTATGAATAATAAAAATAATAACAGACCCAAAATTGAACCTTTCGTAACACCTCTTGTAATGGGGTTGGGACTGGATGTAAAATTTTCGACCGAGACAACCTGAAACCTACTAAGAAGAAAGCTCTTTAATAGCGTTAATGCGGGACCAGTTATGCCATAGTACTGGAGTTTGCGAAATAGGATGAAATGATCAATACTCTCAAACGCTTTAGTAAAGTCGACAAAGAAAGATCCTGTGATGTTACCATTATCAATGAATGATCTGATTTTGTCAGTGAAACAAGCAATTGCAGTATCAGTGAAAAGACCAGCCCTAAAACCAAACTGACAAGGAGAAAGTATGTTAAATTTGCTTAAATATTTAGATTATCTTATTTCGATTAGTTTTTCAAAAATTTTATCCAGGAAGGGAAGGACAGATATGGGCCTGTAATTGCACATGCTGAGGGTATCACCTTTCTTAAGTATACTGGCAATACCTTCGCAACTTTTAATTTATCCGGGAAAACACCGTTCTTCAACAGCGGTTAAAAACATGGCTTAATACAGGCGCTACAAAAGATCTTACAAGTTTTGCTTTGAATGGATGTTGTCTAACCCAGCTCCGGTAGCTTTTAATCCAGAAATAATTGATGAAATTTCAGAAGCAATTGTAGGAACAAGAAACATCGACTGAGGACTGTGAGAAAACGGAGGTACATATTCTGAGGAGAGGGGGACCGCAAGGCTAGTGGAAAAGTGTTAAATAAAGGCGTTGGCCACGTCACTGGCTGCAGTGAGGGTGACGTTGTCGACACGAAAAGAGGTCACTTTTCTGCGCGACTGAGTAGAATTTAAAAATTCTTTTAAAAGCTACCATTTTTTCCCTGAGTTATGTCCACAATTATGTTGTTCTCGCTCATAGTAACTTTGTTTAACATTTCTCAAAAGTGTAGCTAATGTGCTGCAGTAAGATTTATAGCGTGATTTCCAGCGTGGATTAAAAGGCTGACGTTTCGTCTTTTTATATAGGTTCTCTTTTTTGCGAAGAGGACGTATCAGTGATTGGGATAACCATGGGCACCGTGGGGCGAAGTAGCGTCTGTTAGATGATTGCAACGTAGTTGAACGCTCAACTGCTGAATAAATACTGTCGTAGAACCTGGTTAAGGCCTCTTCAGGATCATTCGCGGCATATAAACTGCACCAATCTTCATCGGCAATGAGCATGCAGTACTTGTCTAAATCAAAGCGATACTTTTGGCGTATTAATTGATGATACTTTTTACGTGGGCTCTGTGGCTGCGCCACGAAACAGTCTTGAAACCCGCTCCTGTTCGCCATGCAGGTGTATGCTACGCTCGTCATCCATCTACTCTCCTCGGCTTCACTCGGTGCAGCGGCTGACGGACCAGCAGCCCGCGAGCCTCTGTGGCTCGACACCAGCGCGGGTACGAGTACCCAATGCACCTCCAACCCCAACATTCTGGCCTGTCAACGGCGCCCCCACCCGAGGAAGTATAGATCCTGCAGACATCACAAATTTCATCTTCATCGACATCAGCAACAGCTATAAAGCGGCAGCATCCCGGTGCGCCGCTCTGTGGGCTCGGTGGCTGCGCCACGTAACAGTCCTGTAACCCGCTCCTGTTCGCAATGCAGGTTAGTAGACAAAGCTCGCTACTCTCCAAAAAATCAAGCAATTACTGTCTGGTATAGCTGCCGAGCCCGCAGTGTTGTGTATGCATGGCCTTCGAATGCATTGATGTCATACATTGTTTATTGCTGTTACTGTCTGGGGACATTGAGAGCAAACCAGGGCCCCCTAACGATAGTGCTGTCATTCTCACTGAACTAAAAAATATATCTTCTGGGCGGGCTAAGCTTCTTTCCAAGGTGCAAGACCCAAAAAGCACAATTGAATACTACAGAAAAAACTATCAGTTACCTAAGTAATAGAATAACGCAGCTGGAAAAACACTACCAAAGCCTCTCAACCGTTCAATTACAAATAACGGTGCTAGAGACCAGTGCAGGCGCTACAGCTCTTCACATTCAAACCTTGGAGGTCAAGTTTGACGATGCGGAAAACCGCTCGCGACGGAACAACCTAATATTCTATGGTCTCCCAGATACTAACCACTCTGAAACTTTCTCTGAGTCCGAAGAACTAATTGTGAGCCTCTGCAGCGAACACTTAAACGGTAAAATTGACACGAAAGAAGTTGAAAGGGCGCACCGGCTCGGTCGTCACAAGCCTGGCCAGCACCGCCCGGTCATTCTAAAATTCACATCGTTTAAAACTAAAGAAACGATTTTTTCTAACGGCAAAAAACTGAAAGGCACAACTTACGCAATAGGTCAGGATTTCTCTCGTTCCGTCTAAATCGCACGGAAACACCTCATTGCCTTCGCTAGGAGCGAACCCATCGCTTTTTGATGCCCCTACAAAACGTTCTTTCTTGGCTCCAAGCGGTATGTCTTCGATGAAATGTCACAATCCATCAAAGAACTGGCGTAGCAATCCGAAAAGCAACGCCAACCGTCACACCGCCCATGCAATCGATTACGACCAAATATTTCCATCTCCGTAATCTACACTAACGCCCGTAGTTTTCTTTCAAAGCGCGAACAATTATCTAATCTTGTTTTGTCATGCGACAGCAATATACTCGTCCTCACCGAAACGTGGCTTTCAAGTGACTTTACGGACAATGAAATCCTGGCTGATCTCCCGAATTTTGACGTTTTTCGGAACGACCGCAAAGGGGCTCGAGGGGGAGGTGTTTTAATCGCCACTGGCAAGTCACTATCGTGCTCAGTTGTTGACATTACATCTGACAATGAAATATTATGGCTTCGTATTCGTTCTACGCCAGTAACTCTGCTGCTTGGAGTGTGCTATTGTCCCCCACAGAGCAGTCCAGACTTTCCTGAGAAATTCAACAACATACTGAACTACCTCATTGTTAACCAACCCAACGCCCATGTCCTACTTTTTGGCGATTTTAACTATCCCGATATTGACTGGAAAGACCAAGTCGCTTTGGCAGGGAGCAGTGTTGAAACAAAAGAATTTGTAAACATCTGCTTAAACTTTAATCTTACTCAGCTAGTATCGGAGCCAACCCACCCGCGTGACAAACAACTCAGCCAATATACTAGACTTGATTCTAACAACGCACCCGAAAGTTTATCGTCACTTACATACCTTCGTGAAATCAGCTATCACAAGGTAATACACTCAGTCTTGAATTTCGACCATATGTCCCGCAAGCCTCATCCTAAAACTATCAGTCTGTATGATAAAGGAAACTACGAGACAATAAATAACGAACTTCAAAATTTTTTTCCGGACTTCGAAGCAAACTTTTGGAACAGATCAGTAAAGGACAACTCGATGATTTTCAAAAACAAAATATGGAAACTGGCAACAAAGTACATAAAGAAAACCACATTTTGCGCATCTTGTCAGAAACCATGGTTCACAAAAACCCTGAAAACACTATGTATTAAAAATAAACGATTATTTCGGGCTGCCAAGTTATACCTATAGCTAAGAACTGGGATAAATACTACCCGGCCGAAAAAGCGCATTTCCTCGCCATACGCAGCGCAAAACGCTCGTTTTTTCACACAGATTTACCCAAGATTCTAACCAATAATCCCAGGAAATTTTGGAAAATCATTAAGCCCCAGGAATCCCACACGGTTACATTGAAAAATGAAGCTGGCGATGATATGAGTACTACTGACGTCGTTGAACTTTTCAATGCTGGCTTTTCATCTGTTTTTATCAACGAAAGCCACATACCGTTTCCTGCGTTACCGAATGGAATCCAGTCTTTTATGCCGCCTATCACATTTATTCTATCGGGTGTATTGTCTGTTATCGAAAAATTGAAACTGTCTTCCTCAGCAGGTGTGGACGAAATCAATGCTAAAATTCTTAAAAACACGAAATCTATTTCTTCATTGATTTTGTCATTATTATTCTCATAGTCACTTCGCACAGGCATCTTACCAGACGACTGGAAGGTGGGGAAGGTCACTCCGGTCTTCAAATCAGGTAATAAAGACAGCCCCCTAAATTATCGCCCAATCTCTCTAACAAGCGTACCCTGTAAAATTATGGAACACGTCATCTACACCCAAATCATTCTTTTTCTTGATGCCAATAACTTCTTCCATCCTGCCCAGCACGGGTTCCGTAAGGGTTACTCTTGCGAAACCCAATTAGCCCTTTTTGTCCAGGATCTGCACACAAGTCTAGATACTAACCTGCCGACTGACGTAATATTTCTAGATTTCTCGAAACCGTTCGACAAGGTACCTCATAAGCGACTGCTAATGAAACTTAGATCTTTAAATATACATCCCGATGTTTTAGCTTGGATTAAGGAATTTCTAACTAACCGCTCCCAGTTTGTTTCAATTGATGACGTGCCCTCTAACCTCCTTCCAGTAACATCAGGTGTCCCCCAAGGCTTCGTTCTTGGTCCCCTTCTCTTCTTAATTTATATTAATGATTTAGCTTCGCATGTCTCCTCCAGTATCCGTTTGTTTGCTGACGACTGTGTAATCTATCACTCAATCACTAACCCGACAGATAAAACCGCTATTCAAGATTACCTTAACCACGTGCAGGACTGGTGTGAAAGCTGGCTTATGAAACTTAACCCTAAGAAATGTAAAACAGTCTCTTTCCACCGCCGTAGCAACCCCTCTTTATTCCCTTACTCAATCGCTAACGTCGCCCTCAAACAGGTGCAATCATATAAGTATCTCGGTGTCACCCTGTGCAAAGATCCTAACTGGCGCCTGCATATTACCAACATTATATCATCTGCAAACAAATCCCTAGGTTTTCTGAAACGTCACCTTCGGCATGCCCCGCAGGACGTCAAGTTACAGGCTTACAAATCCCTTATTCGCTCTAAATTCGAATATGCCTCTGCAATCTGGAACCCACACCAAGCATATCTCATCGACTCACTTGAGGCAGTTCAAAACGGTGCTACTAGGTTCATTCATTCTTCGTATTCGTATAATAATAATGTATCATCCCTCAAAAAAAATCTGCTCTTTTAAACCTTGACGTTCGCCGTCGCATTTCTAGCCTCTGCCTGCTTCAGAAAATTTTTCACAGCCCATTCCGTCATCCCTACAATGTTCACCAGCCCGCATATCTCACCACACTAGACATACACTTTAAGTTGCCCGCCCACGCTATAGAACGACCACTTTTTCTATGTCCTTTTTTTGTACGGACTGCAAACGACTGGAATGACTTTCCCCACGACGTCGTTGCCATTTCCTGTCCATCAACATTTTTCGACCAACTGTCTGCACGTCTTTCGCAATGAAAACGCGTGTCAAACAAGAAGAACAGAACTTTATTTGTTAACTCACCCCTTAAGTAATACCCTCTCGGGGGTCTTTAAGGAAATAAAGTGAAGTGAGGTGAAGTGAGGTATTAGGTTGCTACGAGTGATGACGTGTTCAAAATATAGGAATACAAAAAAGGGATCTGTGATGTCACTCTCAATGACACCACCATGACTGACGTCATCAATGTTTGTGAGGATGTGATCGATTGATGACTGTGAGCCGTTATCAGAACAGCGTGTTGGTACAGATATTAGCGATTTAAACCCAAAACTATGAAAACAAGCCTTATACTCGAGAGCAGAATGGTTAGAGGAATCTAGTAAATCAAAGTTCATATCGCCCATAATTATTATATTCTTGCGCTCAGCAGTAAGTTTATCAAGCAAGTGATGGAGCGCATTACAAAAAGCAGAGGGGTCACTGGAAGGGGATCGATAGACCATAGCAAGAATAGTTTTTCGTTCATTCTGACAAAGACCCGACAGATCAATTTCCAACCAAAGAGTTTTACATTTCGTCACATTTAGGTTTAAATCATTGCGCCTTTTATACAGAATGTTGTTTGATATAAAAATGACGGAGCCACCAAGACGATCATCAGTTCGGTGAGAAAATTCGCTTATATAACCGGGAAAGCTCTACAAGTCACCATGACCGGGTGATAACCAAGTTTTGGAGCAACAGAGAGCCGAGAACTGATGATTAAGGGAAGCTAGTAGAGCGGTAATACTGTCATGATTTTTAGGAAGGCTACGAGCATTGAAATGAATTGAAGAAAAACCCCAGTTCTGCGAAGAAATGTTAATAATGTTTCCCGGAAGAAAATAAGCCAATATGGTTTAATTTTTTTTCCAAGCTTACGTTATTTCACGCCTATGCGTTGAACACATGTAGATCAACATCACTGACAATTCTGTGCACCACACTATCGAGAGTTTGTCTATCCTTAATAACACAATTGTCAGTCCACAGAAAAGCCCACTTCATTTGTTTCTTGAGTGCAAGTGCTTTAGAAAACAGCCGCTTATTATCAGACGTCAGGTGCTCATTAACGTATATTGGCTTTTCCTGCGTTTCCGAAAAACCGAGCAAGTCTGTTTTTGGGCGGAACTTCCAAGCCTTCTTCAGAACCTCTGTGCGCATGTCGTGCGAGCAGAAGCGCACAATGATGTTTTTGTTATTTATGTCGCGCGTTGGTACTCTGTGTACAGTATCGATGTCCTCAGGTATGATAGGGCAACCGACCTTTTCGCCGAGAAGCCCAACAATGTTTCTGCAGTTTTCGCCTTGCGTTGTTGGAACACCTCTTATTTCCAAATTATTGAGGCGAGAGTACTGTTTTAAATGTCTAATCTTTTGCAGCAGCATCTCATTATTTTCTTTTAGGTGCTTAATGTCAGATATGAGGCCGCTGTTTTCCAACTTCGCAGCCTTAAACTGACTGCTCATGAAATCCATGGCTTTATTAATGTCATCGGCCTCAGATTGCAGTTTGTTCACACTTTCCGGGTGACACCCATTCACTGCAGATTTTACAGATTCCAACAAGTTATGAAAGGTAGCTAATTTTCTTTCAATTGTCACCTTAAAGTCTTCAAACTCTTTGGAAAGCGATGCAATGGTAGAATCCATATCAAGACAAGCGATCAGAGCACTGCAGTCAGGGGGGAAAATAGAATAAAATAAAACGTAAGAATGAAGCACTTGAATCACCTGTGTAGGAAAGGTAGACGGATTAGATGACCGAAATACAGTAGTCCGCAGGCTCTGATCGCTCGCTCAAATGATGCTGCTGGATGGCCACGGGGATGCTTAAGTATCCTGATTACAGGCACAGCAGCGACACCAGTGGTGGAGACAGCAGATAGCAGTAGTTGACTTACTTGCAAAACACGTGTTGAAGTTGACGGATTGCCGGTTCACCAGGAGGGCGATATGTAACTGACCCGTAGATACAGCAGCGCGGCCTCTGTAGGAAAGGTAGACGGATTAGATGACCGAAATACAGTAGTCCGCAGGCTTTGATCGCTCGCTCAAATGATGTATGTATGTATGTATGTATGTATGAATGTATGTATGTATGTATGTATGTATGTATGTATGTATGTATGTATGTATGTATGTATGTATGTATGTATGTATGTATGTATGTATGTATGTATGTATGTACGTGACCGCCTATAGTTCCTCTTTTTTATAGAAATATAAAATAAACGGAGGAGTTTTTGTCACCGTTACTTGGCGATGGCTACCCCGTTCCACCTAATTGGTACATATAAAAAACATAAAAAGACAATAGCACATATACATGTATACAGTTCTCCTTTGTCAACTGCCCACTACTCCATCCTTGCTTACATCCCACCACACTCCATCACCGATCCACCAATTCGCCAACCATAAAGCAAGTACTGTTGAGAAGTAGCCAATATGAAATGCAAGATGGTCGTGTTCTTGTATCCAGATGCACGTTAAACAACCATAGATTTTAGGGGCGCAGCTCCTTATAGCGGCACTCGTTTGTTTCTTGTAGTCGTAGTCGTAGTGTGTAACCAGTCTTACGCTTTGACTTGCAAGGTGGTGCCCGTGGGCGATTTCTCCTGTGCGTTGTTGAACAATAAAAAAAAAGTTCGCAGCGTGCGCATTAACTAAAAGCCAAATTCCTGTCTCTCATTCTTCTTTAGCAGCCATTGGCATGTTCCAGTAGGAAACGTTAGTAGAAGTAGAAGTGGTAAAAGCCGACTTTTGCTGTCTCTCACTGATAGTCAGTGATAGCGACTGACGTTTCTGTTTATGAAGAGAAGGCTGGTGTAGGAATCGTATCATCCTCTCTAGATTGGGCTTTCTCAATTCTATTACCCGACTTTACACCTATTTACTAAGCTGAACTACTGGCAATCGTCCTAGCATTGCGTAAAGTGCCGCAAGATCTATCAGCGGTGATTGTTCTCACAGACTGTCTCTCGGTCTGTACTGCCTTAAGCTCACCAACTTTTTCGCGTACCTTAGAAACTTTCTACTCGCTCATTCCTACACGTGTGCGACTCGTCCGACTAGTTTGGGTACGAGGCCATATAGGTTTAGGTCTGAATGAGCAAGCAGATGCACTAGCTGTATCTTCCCTTGATTTTCCTGTTTTACCTATTTTGCCTACTTGAGAATATATTGCATTAGCACGCTTTGACAAACGCACAACGGCCAATAACTTTGAAAAATCTCCTTTGTTTGTATCGGACTACCCACAGATAATGTTCCCTTGGAAGAACAAGTGGTGTTCATCAAGAAAGGAAGAAATAGTGATTACCAGGCTGCGTTGTCGACTTCCCTCATTGAACTTTTGCCTTCACAGGTCGGGTCTGGCACAGTCGCCTTTATTGTGATGAGAGGGAATCTTTAGAGCACTTTTTTTGTCATGCCGAAAATTCAAAATTCAAAGGAAAAATCTACTAGAAGAACCCCTACGTAAGTTGGGCTTAAACTTGACACTTCCGGTGATTCTTTCATTTGGCGGGGTCACATATGGATTCAGCCACAGGAGCGTTTTTTCCGCTGTTACACAATTCTTACGAGAATCTAAAAGAATGGAATGCTAAAAATAAGTAACTTCAGTTGTTTTACGTATAATTTTTTTAGTGTTTATTATGCTTTCTTTTCAAGGTTTTTTTTGTTTAGAAATTCAACACATTTATATTATTACCTATATTACCTAATTAATCTAACCCTCTCTTTCAAGAACTGAATTAATTTAAAAAGCAATGCACCGTTCCATTCATGGCCTATTCATTTAGGTGGGTTGCGCCAAGGTGTTGAGGAACTAACCAACCAAACAAACAACCAACCAATCAACCAATTCCCAGTAGAAGCCATTGTTTACCTCCAAGGTAGTGCCTGGTGATATTTCTCCTGTGCGTGATTAAACAATAAAAAATTTTTGATTAACCAACAGAAGACGCCAGATGTTTCCTAAAACCAAAACGAAAAGACACCAGATGTTTCTAAAGCAAAACAAAAAGAAGACGCCTGCTGCTTAACGAAAAACGCCAGGTGTTTTCTAAAGCAATGGTTTTATAATCAAAACCATATCGATACAGGTTTGTAGTTGCCGATGCTCGTTGCCGTCGGTGTGTGCTCGTATGGATAAGAAGTTCGAAAGGCGGGCGCGCGGGGCAGTGGCGGCGCGCGCTCGCGGACAGGATCCTGAAGTTAGAGCACGCGAGACAGAAGCGCGCCGGGAAGCTGCGCGACGTCGCCGCCAAGATCCTTCCGTACGGGAACGAGAGGCCACATCCGCAAGGCAGCATCGGCAAGATCCCGCCGTACGTGAACAAGAAGCTGCAGCGGCCCGTCAGCGTCGGCAACATCCTTCCGAACGGGAGCGAGAGGCCACATCAGCAAGGCAGCGTCGGCAAGATCCTGCAGTACGGGAACAATAAGCTGCAGCGGCACGCCAGCGTCGGCAAGATCCTTCCCTACGGGAACGAGAGGCCGAGGCAGCACGTCAACGTCGCGAAGCAGATCTTGAAAACGTTCGACAATGGGAAGCGGCGAGGAAGCGCGCATATCGGCAAGCGAATTAACGGAAGAAAATTTTACGGTGTTACTTCCAGGAGCTTCGCCCAAACTCCTCATCATCCACCTCGTGGATCTGCCATATATTTTTTTACACTGCATCTATCCCTTGTTTCTACGTGACCACCTATTGTTTATTCTTTGCAAACTGCCCACTACTTTTTCCTTGCAAACATCCCACTACACCCCACTACCGATCCACCACTTCACCAAGAAATAAAGCCCTTATAATGAAGGGGGAACAGAAGCGATGTATAGCTAAAATTTCTTGTATAAATATTTACAGTGTTTGTCAACTATTTGATGATGTAGTGGGCAATATTCGTGGATGGCTCACGGCTCAGCGATGAAACCCTCCAACGCTTCGCCCCTCTCATCATCATTCACGTCTGCCGTGGTGGTCTAGTGGCTAAGGTACTCGGCTACTCACCCGCAGGTCGCGAGATCGAATCCTGGCTGCGGCAGCTGCATTTTCAATGGAGGCGGAGATGCTGTAGGCCCGTGTGCTCAGATTTGGGAGCACGTTAAAGAACCCCGGGTGGTCGAAATTTCCGAAACCCTCTACTACGTACGGCGTCTTTCATAAGCTTGTGGTGGTTTCGGGTTGTTAAACCCCACAGATCAATCAAATCACGATTCACTCCGTGAATATGCTATGATTTTTTCATCTCAGCTCTGCAATGTCTTAGCTAGTCTTTCCCAACGTACAGATTCTTTCCTCTTCCGTGTTTCATGATGACTCCTACATCGTTGTGTACATTAACCTGTATTTTGCACTCCCTTTCCATTATTCTGGTTTTCTCTTTTATTCTTCTTGTTTGCACTGATTTCTTTCTTTATGTGCGTTTTCCCTTTTTCTACTTTGTTTCTTTTGCTTAGACTGTCTGCATTTTATTGTTTCATTTCATTGTTTTATTTTTGCGGGCACCTGCATTGAGACACTATGCTTCTTCGAGGGCACGTTGAATAAATGATTGATTTATTGGTTCTTTTACGCTAGTATTTATAATTTTATTATTCAAAATAATATTATTGTTACGAGTAACTAGTTTAATATTCTATTTACAGCGCACAGAACTCGACGAGCAAGATTGCACCAGTCCAGCATCAAACGAAAAAACTCACTTTGTCCTCCTCTTTCTTGCAGCCGTGTTTAGCGGCTGTTATGTATCACAACCCGCGGCGGTAGAAGCACCGTCCCGGTGCTAACTCTACGCAGATGATGTCGAAAGGGGGTAATAGGGCTTCAGCCGAGCCACGTGAACAGTGTCGCTTTGAGCTGACGATGACTTTGTTGGATCGGTTGGAACGATCTCGTACGTGACGTCTGTCACTTGGCGAACTATACGGAATGGTCCAGTGTAGGGCGACAACAGTTTTTCAGACTGTCTCACACGCCGAGTAGGGGACCAGAGTAGCACGAGAGAACCCGGGGAAAAGTGCACGTCTCTGTGGTGAGAGTTGTAGAGCTGTTGATGGTGCACTTGTGAAGCCTGGAGACGGTCACAAGCGACTTGGCGCGTGTGGTCGGTTCGGGCATATTCAGTGGCCGCAGGTAGTAAAGTATCTAAGGGTTGAGTTGGGTCTCGGCCATATAAGAGATAGAAGGGCAAATAGCCGGCAGTGTTGTGACGAGATGAATTGTAGGCGAACGCCACATACGGCAAATGATTGTCCCTATCCTTGTGGTCTGGCCCAACATTTTTGGCAAGCATACCGGTTAGGGTCCTGTTGAGGCGCTCCGTGAAGCCATTTGACTGGGGATGGTACGAAGTAGTAAATTTATGCTTGGTATGGCAAGACCTCAGGATTTCATGAACAACAGCTGATAAGAACGTGCGACCACGGTCGGTGAGAAGGTGGCTGGGAGCACCGTGCACTAATATTATGTCGTACAGCAGAAAGTCCGCAACGTAGGTAGCGCAGCTGGTCGGGAGTGCTCGTGTGATTGCGTTCCGAGTCGCGTAATCTGTGGCAACAGCAATACATTTATTTCCGGCTGTGGAGAGTGCAAAAGGGCCCAACAGGTCGAGACCAACTCGAAAGAAAGGTTCAGTGGGAACGTCGATCGGCTGAAGGTAGCCGGCTGGGAGGGCAGACGGCGTTTTGCGACGCTGACAGGCCTCACAAGCGGCGACATAGCGTCGAACAGAGCGGGCAAGTCCAGGCCAAAAAAACTGACGTCGTATCCGATCGTACGTGTGATAAACGCCCAAATGGCCCGTCATGGGAGCGTCATGAAGTTGATGCAGGACAGTGGAACGCAGGTGCGCTTGTATGACAGGAAGTAAGTCTGATCCGAAGGAATCAAGGTTGCGGCGATATAGGATCCCGTCTTTCACCAAAAACATTCGTAGGGACGGGTCGCGAGGCGTTGACTCCAGTTTGTCAATGATGGCTCGTAAAGAAGCATCCCGACGTTGCTCTTCGCCAATGTTCAACAGCTGCGACACGGAAAAAAACGTTTGTGATAGCGTCAGTATCGGTTGCTTCGTCAACAGGGTAGCGGAATAAACAATCCGCATCCTGATGTAATCGCCCTGTTTTGTACATTACAGAGAACGTGTTTTCTTGAAGACGTAGGTCCCAACGAGCGAGACGTCCCGTGGGGTCCTTCAGGGAGGCTAGCCAGCAGAGCGCGTGATGATCCGCGACAATGGGGAATGAGCGCCCGTACAGGTATGCACGAAACTTGGCGACTGCCCATACAAGGGCGAGGCACTCACGCTCCGTGATGGAATAGTTGCGCTCGGCTGGAAATAGCAGTCGATTTGCGTAGGCTATAACACGGTTGTGTCCCCGTTGTTGCTGCAATAGCACAGCTCCTATGCCGTGTCAACTGGCGCCTGTGTGAACCTCGGTTGGGGCTAATGGATCAAAGTGAGCGAAGATTGGTGGCGTAGTAAGCAGTGTCGTAATTTGCGAAAACGATGATGCTTGGTCATGGCCCAAGATAAACGAGGCGTCTTTCTTCAAGAGGTCTGTGAGGGTACGTGCAATGGTCGCAAAGTGCTTAACAAAGCGTCAGAAATATGATCACAACCCCAAAAAACTGTGGACACCTTTTAAGTCCTCGGAACAGGAAAGTTCGTGACTGCGCGAATTTTATCTGGGTCTGGACACATGCCTTGGGCATCGACAAGGTGACCGAGCACGGAAATTTGACGACAAGGGAAGTGGCACTTGGAGGCGTTAAGCTGGAGTCCGGTTCGACGAAAAACGTCCAGAATAGCTAACAAACGATCGAGATTCGAGTCGAATGTGGGCGAAAAGACAATAACATCGTCAAGGTAACACAAGCAGGTGGACCATTTCAACCTTTGGAGCAATGAGTCCATCATTCTTTCAAATGTGGCTGGTGCATTGCAGAGACCAAAGGGCATCACCTTAAACTGATAAAGGCCATCAGGAATGATGAATGTGGTCTTCTCGTGGTCCGTCTCGTCGATGGCTATCGGCCAGTACCCTGTCCGAAGGTCAATAGTTGAAAAAAAAGTAGCACCGTACAGGCAGTTGAGGGCGTCGTCGATGCGAGGTAAAGGATAAACGTCTTTTTTGTAATCTTGTGGAGGTGACGGTAATCGACACAAAAGTGCCATGTTTCATTGTTATTTTTAACAAGGATGACTGGAAAAGCCAAGGGGCTGCATGAACACTCGATAATGTTTTTCACAAGCATTTTGCCGACTTCATGTTGTAATATTGCACGCCCCGACGAAGAGACACGGTAGGACGTCGGTGAATGGGAGTTGCATGTCCAGTATTTATGCGATGGTTGACAATGGTAGTTTGGCTTAAATAGTTGCTGGCAAGGTCTAAAATGCTACGATAACCCTCGAGAACGTGGCAAAGCGCTGCAGCTTGCTCAGACGTGAGGTCCGATGACACCATTCGCTCGATGTCGGCGCCCCAAGAACGTGATAGAGTGAAACCACCAACTGAGCTGCCAAAATTGTCAACTCTGAAGGGCTCGACATGGTCATTTTGGAGAGTGGTAACTTTGGCCAGGGAGATACCCTGTGGTAGAACTTGGGTGGTGAGTGAGAAGTTGACCAGTGTAAGGAAGGTGTGGGTTCTCGTAATCGTCAGAATCATATGCGGCACAGCAACCCCATGCGTAAGCATCACGGCAGGCATCATGCCACCATGTAATCACCATTAGGTACTGGTGGCGTGGAGGATAAGTCGACATGTGCGACAGAGTTAGGTTGGAGGCGCGTGAAATCAATGCAGCAGAAGCTGGTTTGCGGTGGGCTGGTCGGGTCGGAAAAGAGGGGTAAATCGAGATGGAGAGAGCCAGCTGAACAGTCTATGAGGGCAGAGTGCGTGGCTAGAAAATCCATACCGAGAATGAGTTCATGAGGGCAGTGTTCGATAACGGCGAAAAGAATGACAGTGCTTCTCTCTCCAATAGACACTCGCGCAGAGTACATACCAAGAATTGCGACAGTTTCTCCATCGTCGAATCGTACAGCGCGGTTGAGGGCGGGCGTAACAACTTTTTTAGGTCGGCGGTGAAGGTTAGCACTCATAATAGACGCATGCGCACCAGTATCTATCAATGCACTGACACGAACATTGTCGACAGTAACGTCCAAAAGGTTCCGGTTCGTCGTGACATTAAGCGAGGATTTCTTACGAAGGTCGTCAAGGCAGCTCCACCTCCAGAAGCTGCGCGGCCTTGTTTTCCGGTCGGAGGTGCAGTGAATAGGTCGGGGAGGCAGCAAGGCGTTGGGGGGTTGACCGGGACTGACGACGAGCAGGGGACGGTGACCGGTCGTAGCGAGGTCTGCTCAGAGGTGCTGCAGGAGCTGAAAATGTTGTCGGCGCTGATGGAGAAATGGATGGGGATGACTGGCGAACAGAAGTGGCGTCATACTGAGGTGCATAATGGTACGATGGAGCCCAGCAGCTGCGGCAGTGACAAGCAATATGACCAATGCGTCGACAGTTGAAACATATGGGCCTGTCATAAAGAGGACGCCATTCGGACGAATTGCGTTGTATGCGAGGAGCAGAAGGGGGACAATAAGTAGGCTCAGCAGAGTATACTGCAGGAACAGGATTTAGGCCGACATTCGATAGCTCTTGACGAACGATGGCTTGTATCATAGAGATCGTGGTCGGGGTAGGCGCAGGCGTCAGTAACGGCGTGGCTACCGCTTGTGCTGCCTCGACCTCTCGACGAATGATCCGTGTAAGGTTGTCACATCGAGGGGCCTGGTGGAAGGCGTGTTCACACGAAGTGGCTGCTGTGTTCGGAAGCCGCACGATGCTTTGGGCTTCGCGGCTGGCTTTAGCTTGTTCGAGACATCGGCATTCTTTAAGGATGGTGTCTATGCTCGAGACGTTGTTAAAAACCAGCAGGTTGAAAGCATCATCAGCAATGCCTTTCAAGACGTGGTTAACCTTTTCGTCTTCCGACATGCACTGGTCGGCCTTGGAACAAAGGGCCAAGACGTCAAGAGTGTAGGAGAAGTAGGATTCGCTAGAAGACTGGGCCCGTGTGGCAAGAGCCTTCTTCGCAGCGAGCTGACGACCAGATAAATCGCCAAACAGGTCGCGTATCTTTTCTTTGGAGAGATCCCAGCTTGTTATGTCGGCTTAGTGGCTTTCAAACCAAGTTCGGGGAGTGCCGTCCAGGTAGAAAAGCACGTTGGCGAGCATGAGCGTGGGATCCCAGCGGTGAGTTGCACTGACGCGCTCGTACCGCTTCAGCCAAGTGTCGAGGTCGATCGTACCATCACCGTAGAAAGTGCCGGGATCCCGGAGGTGCGGGAGTGTGACGTAGGTGGTGGCTTAGACTGATGATGGCGACGTAGAGGAAGTACCAGCAGTCGAAGAAGTCGAAAAGTCGCCGATGGTGCGACCGCTGCGCGTCTCCATCGAGGTAGTGGGGTCGTCCACCTGCACCAATAATGTTACGAGTAACTTGTTTAATAATCTATTTACAGCGCACAGAACTCGACGAGAAAGATGCCGCCAGTCCAGCATCAAACGAAAAAACTCACTTCGTACTCCTTTTTCATGCAGCCGTGTTTAGTGGCTGTTATGTATCAATATGATCATCTGGAGTTTAATACTCCTTAAACATGCGATAAACACGAGAGACGCCTAGTGGAAGACTACGGAAATTTCGACCAACTTGTGTTCTTTAACGAGCACTGAAATCGCTCAGCACACACTCCTTCGGCATTTTGCCTCCATCTAAACGCGACAACCGATGCCGGGACCCGCGACATTCGTGACAGCAGCTGAGTGCCGTAACCACTGGTGCACTTGGCGGACTCGTGTGGGAATTTCGCAATGTTACCGCAGTGTATACAAGACATTCCACATCTGAACTACATGGACAAAGTGCCATTTCTTATGTCATCTGTACTGCTTTACAGCGAGCCGCAAATTGTGAAAATTGTTGCCAACGTGCATAAACCGATGTTCTGTAATGTAAAAAAAGCGGCAGAAACCAAGACAATAAAAATAGGCAGCTCTCACGTACCATAGAACGCGATAATGTGCAAAGCACAAATGAGGAAGTTTGATATGTCACTTCAGAATGAACAAAACGTTACGTGGTGGACGAGAAATTTGCCAGCTATAACTTTCACGCCATGATTATTATGTTTCCTCGTGTCATCTACCTTCGTCACCTATTGACGTCACGTAATGTGAAATTTCGCATATGTGGAGCTAGGGAAACGGCCACGAGCACGCTTTGAGCGTACAAGTAGATATGTTTTACATGACACTGATTTCATGATTCTCAAGGTCTAACGTGTCATTTACCTTCGTCTTCTATTCACGTCACCTGATACCAAATTTTGTATATGTAGAGCTAGCGAAATAGCCGGGAGCACGCTATGAGCGTGGAATGTAATCATTTTTCACATGACACGCATATCACGATTATTATGTTAGTATGTGTCATTTACCTTCATCGTCCATTGACGTCACATGGTACCAAATTTGGTGTATGGGAAGCTAGTGATCAAAACTGTCGTGAGCTTATAATGAGCGTTGCATGTTGTCATGTTATTACATGACACTAATCTCATTATTATCACGTTTGCACTGACATTCCGTAATACCATTTTAGGTATATCAATGCCCGTGGTATTGCTGAAAAGCTTCCAGATCTATTGTGACTTGTCGCAACTTATTCTTTTTATATCATTGGCATCACAGAGTTGTGGCTTCATTGTAACATTTACGATTGTGAGTTTACTCCGCCAGGTTTCATTGCCGTACGTAAAGACAGGAAACAAGGCATTAGTGGCTGTGTTCCACTACTCATCCGCTCAGATATCTGGTTCTCAGTGCTACCCTCGTTTCCTGAAACTTAATCCCTCTAGTGTAAGGTCCACCTAAATAATCAGTGTACTGTAGTTAGCTTTGTATATCACCCACCCGAATCATTCCTTGAAATTCTTCATGCGCTTGCTAATTTCTTGTGCCATATATATATTGCTTCATAAAGATTGATCTTTATGAGTGATTTTGACGCTCCTGACATTCATTGGCCTTCTGTGACTGTGATGGGTTGTGATGCTGCGATATGCCATGAATAATAAATATTTTTTATCTTTTGGTCTTACTTAGGTCGTCTAACGTCCAACTATAGGCTGAATTGTATCCTACACTTCGTTTACTTAAGTACAGATCTAGCTAACCGCGACTTTTCTTGCGAGATGAATGAAGGAATATTGAACCATGAAGCTATGTTGTTAACACTTTGCTATCCCACGTCCAAATCGCCTTGTACACTTACCAGAGTCCCCGATTTAACTCGTGCTGACGACATTTCCAAAATTGTTATTTTAGCTGCTCAGTTTGATACGTTTTGTGCGCTTTCTGAGAGTCGGTATATAAACTGTCTTGTTAGTTACATTGAAGATCTTGTAAAGTCGTTTATCCGAAGATTCGTGCCAATTAAGTAAAAAAATAAAGCAGTGCTAACGTTCCCTGGAATACTAGTGACCTGTTACACTTATCTCGCCGTGTCCGTCGACTTAGCCGCTTCCGGAGACCTAATGAAGCCGATGCCTGGTTTCAGAAGGCTAAGTGTGAATTTACATCAAATATGAAAAGAGCGAAAAATTTCTTTTATCATGTCCAGTTGCCGGAAGTGTTAAGGATAAATCCACGCAAATTTCGGTGTTCTATTTTGCCTCATGCTAACTCGCCTTCTTCTTTCAAAATAGAGGATGACGTCATTACTGACCCCCCCAGCTCTATCAAACGCTATTACTAACTACTTCCAGTCTGTGTTTATTTCTGGCAGCAGCGCCATTTCTTCTCTGCCGCGTATTCCTCGTTCTGAACCAATCAGTGACATAAAAATAGCGAATGAAGGCATTTTCAGCCGTCTTTGAAACTTTGATGTACAAAAATGCATCAGCCCGGACGGGATACATAACACATTCTTACTTCGCTATTCTGTGTGGTCATCCAGATAATGAACAATCAATCATATTCAACAAATATTTGTCTTCTGGCTCTGTTCCCTCTTCATGAAAAATGGCTAAAGTTCTCCCTCTTTTTAAATCAGGCGATAAGCAGTCTCTATTGACCTATACACGATATGATTGACTTCTCAGTCATGCGAAATGTTAGAACACATCATTCATAAACACATTACGCTCTTCTTGGAATTCAAACAATTACTGTCACACAGAAAACCTGGGTTTAGCGTGGTTTTATCACAACAACTCAATTGATCGAATTCACGCATGGTGTCTTGCTTAGTCTTGATCATGATGACCAGGTTGACGCTATTTTCATAGACTTTTCAAAAGCCTTCGACATATTGTTACATTCTAATATATTTGTCAGACTCGATGTGATACTAGATAATCCTCAGTTGAATAACTGGTTATCTAGCTTCTTGTCATCTCGATCTTCGTTTGTTTGTTAGCTCTGATGTTATTGATGTAACATCTGCTGTGTCACAAGGGTCTGTTCTTGGGCCTTTACTTTTTTTTACTTTACATAAACAACTTGCTGGGCCACACCCTCCCGTGCAGTTCAATTTTATTCCGACGATCGCGTTTTGTATGAAGTGATCAAAACACACAACGACCATGGCCGCTTGCAGGAGTCTTTTTTTAGGTTTTGCAATTGGTGCAAATCCTGGCAGGTGAAAGTTAACTTCAACACTTTAACTTTAGGAAAACGATGCTTACGTCCATTTGTAACAAATTACCCCCTGTTTTTATTACTCTTTTGGTAACTTTACAGCAAGTAGCGCTTACGAATACAAGTATCTTTGTGTTATTTTTTAACTCAATATCTCAGGTTCAAAGCACATCAACTATATATGTCAAAAGCATTGAAAAACTAGCCTATCTACGTCGCACTTAATCTAAATCCCCCAAAGACACAAAGCTTCTCTTATATAAATCGCTCATTCACCCTGTACTTGACTATGCGTCCGTTGTCTGGAATCCGTATAAGCAGTGCGAGATTCAAGAACTGGAAGAAGTCCAGACAAAGGCGGTAAGATTCATATGCCTTTATTATGACCGCGATTTGTCACCCTCTTCCTCTCTATCTTCACTGCAATTAACTACACTCTATTCACGTCGCCGACTTGAATCATTAAAGTTCTTGCAAAGCATCGTTTCCTCAACAACTAAACTGTCAATTAACAAGGAATACATAACCCTCGCCCCATATTCAACGACGAGAAGCTATCACAACCTAAATTTGAGGCCTCACTACGTTCAAACTAAAATGTTCATCTTACGTGTTTTCCCCGTCCCATCAAACATTCGAATTCATTACCTGGTTATCTTCGTTCACTCCAATTTCAGAGTTTTGTAGCCGAAATTCATAACACATATGTGTGAAATAACCTGATCTGTTTGCAAAGGCTATTTTTTTCTTTTTTCCACGTTCTGATATTTTTGCTTTAATCTTCGCACGATGTTATTATGTTACCTGTCTGCGTTATGCTTATAATTTTTCGTTATGTTTTTGTGTATATTTGTATACCCACTAACGCCGTAGCGCCATTAGCGCTGCCGCATGTGTAAACAAATAAATAAATATGTGAAGCTAGCGAAACGACTGCGAGCACACCATGAGCATGGCGTGTATTCATGACTAGCCATAACAGGAAAATCACCGGTCATTTTTGTACAAGCGCTTGTTCCCACTCCTGCATGGGCTCTGATTTGAGCCTGCAGTATTCTGTAAATAAATGAATAAATAAATAAATGAAATGCATGTCATGATTTCCACGTTAGCGTCTGTCACTGATCTTCGCTCTGCAGTCAAGTGATACCATAGCAGTTTTGCACAATGTCATGTGAACAAAACCACCGCAAAAGCAGCAAGACCATGAAATATAAATCATGACAGTCATGACATGCATGTCCTTATTTTAATGTTACGACAAGTCGAATATGTTCTTCATACAGTGATGTTATGTCATACCAAGTTTGGTATTGCCGTTTGTGTGATGAACGCAAAATTTTGTCGCAAACTGAAGAAAGTGACCACATCTCTCTATGGCATTGTGCTGTCCACGGCTAGCACGCAACGCATTCATCCCTCGGCTGTGTGTACGGCGCGCGTCGTCATCCAAGACGTTTTGTACATCGTCCAATTTTTTGTACTACCATCTTGCTCTCATGACGCTATCTATCTATTCATCTATTTATAGATAGATAGATAGATAGATAGATAGATAGATAGATAGATAGATAGATAGATAGATAGATAGATAGATAGATAGATAGATAGATAGATAGATAGATAGATAGATAGATAGATAGATAGATAGATAGATAGATAGATAGATAGATAGATAGATAGATAGACAGACAGACAGACAGACAGACAGACAGACAGACAGACAGACAGACAGACAGACAGACAGACAGACAGACAGACAGACAGACAGGCAGGCAGGCAGGCAGGCAGACAGGCAGACAGGCAGGCAGGCAGGCAGGCATAGGCCCAAGAACAGACCCTTGTGACACAGCAGATGTTACATCAATAACATCAGAGCTAACAAACAAACGAAGATCGAGGCCTCATCTTGGGTTGGGATTTCTTATCACGTCATGAAGCTATCATCGATTGTTGCCGTGCGGAAGTGTCCCTAGTGCGATGTTGTGAATTTGCATCGCCCGACCGTTCACCTCTGCTCTGCAAACTCATCGCTGACGACGACATCACCTTGCCTCTGGAAGCTTCAGTCCCTATTAGCCTTTCATGTGAGGCGCAACCTGACGCCACGGTGGTGTTTACGCCATCTCCTGTTTTTACTGAACTCAAGGGCAGCGTGCTCCCATTTGCCGTTCTTACAATTGTGTCTAGTTTAACCTTAATGCTGGTTACCAACCACTACAGCTACCCCGTTGGCTTACTCCGTGATGAAACCTTAGGATATGTACAACCTGTCGACCTTATCGATGATATTATTTTTCCCGACGAATCCCCATGCCACATTGCCGCAATCACTCATGTGTCTGAGCCATCAAGCTCGCCAGCGTTCGACAATGCTGTTGACGCAGACCTTTCCCCCTCGCATCGCAGCCAACTTGTTGCTCTCCTTAACAAGTTTCGCTCTTCTTTCGACTTTCAGAAACCTGCTCTGGGCCGCACCACGACTGTCACTCATATTATTGACACCGGCTCGCTCATATTCGCTTCTGCGACAGCGTCCTTACCGCGTTTCTGCCGAAGAGCGCCGCGTCATTACGGAGCAAGTAGATGACATGCTTAAACGTGGAGTCATACAGCCT